>NC_047031.1:8730985-9030985 GCF_902652985.1 Pecten maximus | reverse complement strand
TTAATTTTGCTTTGCAATTGTTGTAAAATAAAGTTTACATTTGTGTATTGATAAGATGGTAAGCAATACAAACCAAACCTCCCACTTTGAGGTCTAGACATTTAAAACATCACATCCATGTTGACCTTGACATCAGTCACTGAAATAAAGGTTTTTGAAGCATAATTATGTTTCAAGTATAGACTCGGTGCATCACCAATAGGAACTCTTCAACTACCAAATAAGGATACAATGTGCCCCCCGACCTTTGACCTTGACCTCAACTGATGCATATCATTTTAATATGTAATGAATGTCAAAGGCATATTGCCTTAAATGGCTGAGTTATTTGTCAGAATTTGTTACAGACTCTTCAGTTACTGCGTGGGTGACATGTTGGTTTTTGGTATATTTGATGATAATTTGATACAGTAATATATGGTATACTTTGGTCTATTTACAGATTTATGAGTGGTATGATTAGTAATATATGCATGGTATATTTTGGTATATTTGATGATTTTTTGATCAGTAATATATGGTATATTTTGGTATATTTGACGATCATTGATCGGTAATATATGATATATTTTGGTATATTTGACGATCATTGATCGGTAATATATGGTATATTTTGGTATATTTCCAGATTTATGAGTTGTACATGTATGATACAGTAGTATATGGTATACTTTGGTATATTTCCAGATTTATGAGTTGTATGATCGGTAATATATGGTATACTTTGGTATATTTGATGATAATTTGACACGGTAATATGTGGTATATTTTGGTATATTTCCAGATTTATCCGTCGTATGATCGGTAATATGTGGTATATTTTGGTATATTTCCAGATTTATCCGTCGTATGATCGGTAATATATGGTATACTTTGGTATATTTGATGATAATTTGACACGGTAATATATGGTATACTTTGGTATATTTCCAGATTTATCCGTCGTATGATCGGTAATATGTGGTATATTTTGGTATATTTCCAGATTTATCCGTCGTATGATCAGTAATATATGGTATATTTTGGTATATTTCCAGATTTATGAGTTGTATGATCAGTAATATGTGGTATATTTTGGTATATTTCCAGATTTATCCGTCGTATGATCAGTAATATATGGTATATTTTGGTATATTTCCAGATTTATGAGTTGTATGATCAGTAATATGTGGTATATTTTGGTATATTTCCAGATTTATCCGTCGTATGATCAGTAATATATGGTATATATTTGGTATATTTCCAGATTTATCCGTCGTATGATCGCTAATATATGGTATATTTTGGTATATTTCCAGATTTATGAGTCCTATGAGACTAGTACCCAGGCTCTGATGGAGACACAGTCTACCCTGGAGTACGTTGAGGACATAGTAAGTTATAGGAGCCCCCCTGCTGTGGTTCCCCAGTATTCTCCTGATCCTTCTACAATGACTTACTTTAGAATGGCCCTTAAATTCTCTCCCATTCTGTGTTTCCCATATTCCACTACAACTATTTTCTTGCAGTCTCTTTTCTCTAATCCTACAATTTCCTTTATTATTTCTCAAATCTTCTAAATCTCCCTTCCTTCTTCTCAACCTTTCCGTTTCCCCTTCTTTCTCCCTTCCTTCTTCTCAACCTTTCCGTTCCCCCTCTTTCTCTCTTCCTTCTTCTCAACCTTTCAGCCTCTTCTTTCTCCCTTCCTTCTTCTCTACCTTTCAATCTCTCTCTCTTTCTCCCTTCCTCCTTCTCAACCTTTCCGTTCCCCCTCTTTCTCCCTTCCTTCTTCTCAACCTTTCAGCCTCTTCTTTCTCCCTTCCTCCTTCTCAACCTTTCCGTTTCCCCCTCTTTCTCCCTTCCTTCTTCTCAACCTTTCCGTTCCCCCCTCTTTCTCCCTTCCTTCTTCTCTACCTTTCAATCTCTCTCTCTTTCTCCCTTCCTCCTTCTCAACCTTTCCGTTTCCCCCTCTTTCTCCCTTCCTTCTTCTCAACCTTTCCGTTCCCCCCTCTTTCTCCCTTCCTTCTTCTCTACCTTTCCGTTCCCCCTCTTTCTCTCTTCCTTCTTCTCAACCTTTCAGCCTCTTCTTTCTCCCTTCCTTCTTCTCTACCTTTCAATCTCTCTCTCTTTCTCCCTTCCTTCTTCTCAACCTTTCAGTCTATCCCCTTGATGTGTGAATTTTCTGATATTTATGTACTAATAGTTCAAGCACATATTGTAAATTAAATGCGTAGAACCTACTGTATTTGTTAGTGTAGAAGAGAAATCTCCCCAATACTGTCCAACTCTGTGTCTGAGTTCATTGGTTTTACGGGGTACTCTTATGGGGTACTCTTATACAAAATACAAAATTCTGTTTTACATTTCAGGCTGAACTCGAGGCCCTTATCAAGGACCAGATCAAGAAAAAAAAGGTAGGTTATCAATTCTTTGTATGTTACACTCTGACTTATCTAAAATTACTGTCATTACCTCCATAGTGCAGAAAAGGTACACTGAAAACTGTTCATCTTCCATGGTGGTATGTCTATAGAGCAATGATCTCAGGTGATATTTACCAGGTTAGGCATTAAGTGACATTCACATCCATGGTGATCAAATAGTGCCATTGGTCGGCCAGATCTGGTGCTGGCCCTGTCAAATTTTGCCTTGGTTTGGGTCTTGTGATGGACCTGTGGACTGGCCCCTTGGTCTGGGCCTGGTGATGGCCCTGTGGACTGGCCCCTTGTTCTGGGCCTGGTGATGGCCCTGTGGATTTCCCGCTTTGCCCCTTGGAATCCTTCACCCTGTAACAATATGTAAAATTGCTTGGCATGAAAAGAGGACACTTTCTTGCCATTAAAATTTATTTCTGGTTCTGACTCTGGTGCTGGCTTTGTGGACATTATAGTCCCTGGGTGATATCTCTGAAATAGTCAACTTGTCCACCAATTCCATAATTTTATAAACCATTGCTGGGCATGAAGGAAGACACACAATCTTGCTATAAGGGATGGAACCAAATGAGTCTGATCTGAGGTTTGCCCTAGCATGGAAATGGTAAAATTCTCCACTTGATAACAATACATACTGTAAACATTGAAATTTACGGGAGGGGGAAATCTACGCTAATTACGTGGAGTCCTTTTGTTCGCGAAAATTTCCCCCACGCATATTATTTTGATATCAATTTGCGTAATCTTGAACTACAAGCGAAAGTGGGTCGATCGCGAAAATTACCCCACACGCATAGTTTACATATTGAAATCGCGTCAAAATTCCCCCCCCGCGAAAACAATCCCGTTTACAGTATGTACATTTTGTATTTGCTAGTATGAAGAATCACACACAAGTATGTCCAGTGTCTATTTATGGGATGTACTGTCATCAAATTTATTTACGGTTTAGAATTCTTTTATTGTATTGGACGTTCTGTTACAGTACCAGCAACAAGTCACGATCTTCATCGTCGGGTATGAAAATGTGTGTGGACAGAAGCTACGACTGCTTCAGCAGGTTAACGAGGTAATTTGACTTTGTACAGATTAATCATCATCAGCTGAGATCTCTTCATGTCAGGTTTTACCACCTGTATATATATAAACACTGAAAATTGTTAGAACATTCCTGCCATTCAAACTTGTCATAAAAATGTTTTATTTCTAATTTTATCATATTTTGTAAAGAGCCTGTTAAGTTCCAAAGCCTTACCAGGTTTGCGTATGTTAATAAATGACAAAGTTTCATTTAACTTTATGAAATATTTAAAGAAGTAACATTAACGATTTGTATTTCCCAGTTTTTTATGGACAATTCCAAGAGCTACGAGGAAGAAGATTGGTATCCTAAGACTCCGGATATTGACCTTGACGACTGTAGCAGTAAGATTGAAGAGTCCCTCTCCACAGCGAAGGAACTGACGGAGAAAATATCTACAATCAACGCAGACATGGTAGAATGGCTGACGACATACGCTATCAACAAGGCGTCGACGAAGTGAGTCATGATACAGTTTAAAAAATCGGATCTTATTTGAAAATTTTGTTGGAAATTGTATTTTTAGCTTAGGATTAGAAATTGCTTGTAAACATTATGTCAGTAACATTGCTAGATTTTGTTTGCTTTTAGAAAATAGAATATTTGGCTAGTTACGACTGTATTGAAGTTTTTTATACTTAAACGCATCTTCACGGTTATATATTTCTACGGTAACAAAATGACCACACTTAACTGGTGTGAATTTCATTTTCTTTAGAAGTTGTATTAAAGTTTGAAAACTTCAATTTGTCACCATGTGTACAAATAAAAACATCACTGAATTACCAGATACAAAAACAGTTCATTGTAAACTGTAATTATCGATACATTTGTGTAGAGTTATATATATTAACACTTTATTGACCTGTGGTCTCATCAGATACGATGACACTACCACCTAGAAACCTAGAACCAAACCGTATATTTTCCTGGTAAATAAACATTACTTTATAAATACAGAATGTAGATGAAAGATTTTCTTCAAAATGATGTGGTTTTGATATCTTTTTCCTCAAGAACTCTGAATATGGTTGATAACAAGTAAGTCAAGGAGTGTGATGTGAATCTAATTGATGTTACTCTGCACATGTGTGTCAAAGGTGTTAAGTGAACTGTAATGTTAAAGGTCTACATGTTTTTCTGGATCTTTTAGAAAGAAAATCAAATCATTGCTGGGTAAATTTTCAGATTTTTACAAACATTTTTCAAACATATTTAAAACAATTTATTCATGTCAAAAACTGATTAAATTATTTTAGTTAACTGTACTGGTTATTTCACTTAGAAAATAAATTGGATTTAACCCATTGTAACAGTAACAAACAAAAAATGTATATTACTGATCAATATCATGATTGGTTAGATGCAATTATTTTTTATCAAAGCAAGGATATTTAAGATATTGAATAGGTAACCTAAAGGCCTTCTCAAATGAAAATAAAAAAAAAAAAAAAAAAAAAAATATTTGAACAAAATTTGATGTTAAACAAAAAAGGTGATTTCTTTCAAATTTGATTTTCTTATAAAAATTCCAGAATGAATATTGATGTTATGCTACTGTTATAAAATCTATTCTATGACTGACGCTTGGGTGTTGTTTCCACCAATAATCAGGGGTTGTCTCCAAGCACCGATGTTCAGAAATTTTACTTAAGAAATAATTAACGATGATTCGTGTATTGTTGCAGGATATACAACGAGGACGAGGATATTTTGCAATTAAATTAATAACGAAGGCCGCAGGCCTGAGTTATTAATTAAAATTGTAAAATATCCTCGTCCGAGTTGTATATCCTGCAACAATACACGAGTCAAAGTTGATTATTTCTATTCTACCATGTACTGTTTAGTTCTGAGATCTACCTCTTCCTAATAGAAAAACGGCAACGAAACCCCGGGAAATATGTCGCTACATGGCTGTTACAATTCACAAGAAACGATAAGGCGCGCGTGCTAATTGATATTCAAAAGCTGACGTCAATTCCAAGCCGTTTCGATAACTTCAGGGGATGTCGGCAAGCAATTCATGTAGAAATGCTCTCCAAAGGTTGCCTGTGGAAATTGACCTTACAACATATTGTTAAGCAAAGTCTGCTCTGGGTGGATAGAAATTAACAATCTGCTTAATTTCTCCATTGTAAAAAACACGGTCTCCGACGTTCAAACGTTTTGGCGCCGCCATGTTTGTTTACAAATGCACGATTTCGGAGGGGAAAGATTGTAACAGCCGTGACTCACGAGCGTGTATTATTGACACGAGCGTGTAATATTGGAAAATAATACATGGTTTTAAACCAATCAAAACTGTCGTTGCATAGCATACATGGTAGAATTAGCAATAAATAGTCGTAAAAAATTCTACATTGAAAAGTCAAACCCTCTTTCGAATTTTTATGCAAAGTGAAACATTTTCAAAAGTGCGAAAACTGAACGTCTGTTGGTAGAAATGATTTTATTCACTCAATATTTGGTTTGCTGTATTTCACTTCCTCTTTGTTACAGAGTTAATTCTTCAAGATCAAAGGTAAAGATAAAGGTCAAATTTTGAAAACTTTTCATCATTCGTCGGAACAAAGTTAAAACCAATTCATACAAAATACACCTAAAAAAGTACAATAGCTACATGTAATATATTGTATATTTGTTAAACAAAAAAAATTATGGGAAGTTCTAGATTTGACCTTGACCTTTGAATTGCATTAAGTGTGTGATATGGATGTGGATTTTTTTTTATCATTTCAGTTTCTGAGTTAAAATAATTTTCCTGTCTGTACCTCAGTATGATCTCAATTTTAAGGATGCTCTCGCCATGTATATAAATATATATAATATTATTTTTTCACAGATTGGTTTGTAAGGATGCATTCTTTGTCTTTTTTCCTCCAGACTTTCTGCCATTGCTATAGATTGACCACTTTTAGATGTGTCGTGTCTAAAGTTTGTTGATTAATCTTGTTTTGAATGATTTCAGAATGCTTCGTGACGTCCAACTTGCGATGATGTTACATTTTTTCTGTCTGTCAAAGCTTTTCTGTGACCTGGCATATACATCTCTTAAATAATTATTTCCGTCCTGAATGATATTATTGTTTCTGTTTTTTTTGTCTGCCCTTTGCCTCGTTAATTAATCATATTTAACTTTAATAATCGACAGAGTCAGCTGGGTAAGATTGTTGTGACAACGTTTGTCCATGTTAAGATGGAATTATTTTGTATTAGGATGAAAATCAACAGTTTTGGTGGATGATCCTAATATTTTGTTGTAAATTTTATCTCCAATAATATCGATTATAAACAAACATTATGCAGAAAAACAATGCATTTATTGATAAAGAATTTGTTTTGGTTTAATATCAGAATATTTGAAGGACTTTTGTCTCAGACCATATGACTTAATTATACATGTGTTTTGATTATTAATTTGTCATAAAATACAAATGAATTATAATTGGCATGAGTACCAATATTTCTTAATGAACTGGGGAAAATGCATCAATTATCTTCATCAACAAATTCAGGCTATCTAAACTGGGTGAAAGTAAATTTTATTAACTGTTTAGATCTCTCAAAGTTTTTGGTCTACATTTAGAAGGATTTTTCAGTTTTAGAATTTGTTTTACATCATAATTTATCAAATGATTTATTTACAACAGAGGTAATTTTGTGTCAGGAAAGAAGTTATTTCATAATGAATACCAGAAAATATTTTGACATGAACTTAACATAGTAATCAAACAATATGAATTTGTTTAAGGGGACACAACTCTTCATTCCCAAAAGGGATACTTGCATATTTTCACAAATATTCTGATATAAGCAGTTGATGATTTTTTTTCTGATTTTTGTTAAATTTTAACTTGTTTGTGTATGTTTGTAATTTCTGATTTGAGTTAAGGCAGTTTGAGAGTTTTTGTGTTTGAACTTATTTTGTACAAAAGGATGAGGTTAATTTTTGCCTGTAACAGATAATTAATGTAATTAATCAGGACTATTGTTTGTGTAGTATATTTACATGTCAGTGCTGTGTGTGGGTTTACTGTATTGATGCTGCAATTTGTCCAGGGGCCAACCCCAGCCTCCGACTTAAGGAGCACAACCTCTGACTCAGGTTGTCAGCACACAACCTCTGACTCAGGGGGTCAACACACAACATCTGACTTAGGGGGTCAACACACACCCTTGGACTTAGGGGGTCAACACACACCCTTGGACTCAGGAGGTCAACACACAACCTCTGACTTAGGAGGTCAACACACAACCTCTGACTCAGGGGGTCAACACACAACCTCTGACTCAGGGGGTCAACACACAACCTCTGACTCAGGAGGTCAACACACAACCTCTGACTCAGGGGGTCAACACACAACCTCTGACTCAGGGGGTCAACACACAACCTCTGACTCAGGGGGTCAACACACAACCTCTGACTCAGGGGGTCAACACACAACCTCTGACTCAGGAGGTCAACACACAACCTCTGACTCAGGGGGTCAACACACAACCTCTGACTCAGGGGGTCAACACACAACCTCTGACTCAGGGGGTCAACACACAACCTCTGACTCAGGGGGTCAACACACAACCTCTGACTCAGGGGGTCAACACACAACCTCTGACTCAGGAGGTCAACACACAACCTCTGACTCAGGTTGTCAGCACACAATCTCTGACTCAGGTTGTCAGCACACAACCTCTGACTCAGGTTGTCAGCACACAACCTCTGACTCAGGTTGTCAGCACACAATCTCTGACTCAGGTTGTCAGCACACAACCTCTGACTCAGGTTGTCAGCACACAACCTCTGACTCAGGTTGTCAGCACACAATCTCTGACTCAGGTTGTCAGCACACAACCTCTGACTCAGGTTGTCAGCACACAACCTCTGACTCAGGTTGTCAGCACACAACCTCTGACTCAGGTTGTCAGCACACAACCTCTGACTCAGGGGGTCAACACACAACCTCTGACTCAGGAGGTCAACACACAACCTCTGACTCAGGTTGTCAGCACACAATCTCTGACTCAGGTTGTCAGCACACAATCTCTGACTCAGGTTGTCAGCACACAACCTCTGACTCAGTTTGTCAGCACACAACCTCTGACTCAGGTTGTCAGCACACAACCTCTGACTCAGGGGGTAAACACACAATCTCTGACTCAGGTTGTCAGCACACAACCTCTGACTCAGGTTGTCAGCACACAACCTCTGACTCAGGTTGTCAGCACACAACCTCTGACTCAGGGGGTCAACACACAACCTCCGACTCAGGGGGTCAACACACAACCTCTGACTCAGGTTGTCAGCACACAACCTCTGACTCAGGGGGTCAGCACACAACCTCTGACTCAGGGGGTCAGCACACAACCTCTGACTCAGGGGTTCAACACACAACATCTGACTCAGGGGTTCAACACACAACATCTGACTCAGGGGGTCAACACACAACATCTGACTCAGGGGGTCAACACAACATCTGACTCAGGGGGTCAACACACAACCTCTGACTCAGGGGGTCAACACACAACCTCTGACTCAGGGGTTCAACACACAACATCTGACTCAGGGGGTCAACACAACCTCTGACTCAGGGGGTCAACACACAACCTCTGACTCAGGTTGTCAGCACACAACCTCTGACTCAGGGGGTAAACACACAATCTCTGACTCAGGTTGTCAGCACACAACCTCTGACTCAGGTTGTCAGCACACAACCTCTGACTCAGGTTGTCAGCACACAACCTCTGACTCAGGGGGTCAACACACAACCTATGACTCAGGGGGGTCAACACACAACCTCTGACTCAGGTTGTCAGCACACAACCTCTGACTCAGGGGGTCAACACACAACCTCTGACTCAGGGGGTCAACACACAACCTCTGACTCAGGGGGTCAACACACAACCTCTGACTCAGGGGGGTCAACACACAACCTATGACTCAGGGGGGTCAACACACAACCTCTGACTCAGGGGGTCAACACACAACCTCTGACTCAGGGGGTCAACACACAACCTCTGACTCAGGGGGTCAACACACAACCTCTGACTCAGGGGGTCAACACACAACCTCTGACTCAGGGGGGTCAACACACAACCTATGACTCAGGGGGGTCAACACACAACCTCTGACTCAGGGGGTCAACACACAACCTCTGACTCAGGGGGGTCAACACACAACCTCTGACTCAGGGGGTCAACACACAACCTCTGACTCAGGGGGTCAACACACAACCTCTGACTCAGGGGGTCAACACACAACCTCTGACTCAGGGGGGTCAACACACAACCTATGACTCAGGGGGGTCAACACACAACCTCTGACTCAGGGTGTCAACACAACCTCCGACTCTGGGGGTCAACACACAACCTCTGACTCAGGGGGTCAACACACAACCTCTGACTCAGGGGTCAACTCACAACCTCTGACTCAGGAGGTCAACTCACAACCTCTGACTCTGGGGTCAACACAACCTCAGACTCAGCAGGGGGTCAACACACAACCTCCGACTCAGGAGGTCAACACACAACCTCTGACTCAGTGGGTCAACACACAACCTCTGACTCGGGGCGCCACACACAACCTACGACTCAAGGGGTCAACACACAAACACCAAAGATTACCGCTTAAATTTTAATGTTTTTATCAGTATTTAATTTTCATTTTATAAAAAAATTTCACACTTTCTGATTGGCTAAAATAGCATCACATAATTCCCGATAGAAAGTCATATTGACCGACCATACAAACAATGCTGGTAAAATAGCTGGTGGACTTGGTGTTTCTGTAAAAAGATTATGAATTACCTCCCCTTGGTATTGCCATGCAAAGTCAAATAAGCAATAAATCTGAAACTTATTCCATTGTTTATGAGTGTACTGAATGTATTTTAATGCATAAATTTACTGTTTCGATTGTGTGGTGTTAACTGTTAAGATATGATTTAGTATTTACATATGCTTCATCTAGGAGTCTCTATCACTGCATATGTGTACGAGTATAACTTGTATTAATTGAATGTTTTAATCAAAATAGTCATTTTATCAAACTATCATAGCCTTTGGATTTCAGTCATACATAGATTTATTGACCTGAGTAATATGAAAAGCTTGAACTTTGCCTCGGTTAATATTTTTTCTTAGGTTAATAAAACAATTCATCAACCTTATCAAAAGTCTATAATTGTATGTTAAATTGATGGCATGTTTGTCTGGTTCAATCAAAAAAGAAGTGGTTAGAGTGCTTTTGAAATATGTATATATTCTTTAAAATTAATGAATAATTATTATTTAGTCTTTTTTGAAGTGAACTGAGCTCTGAGTAAATACCAAAAACAAGGAAATGTTGATTGAGGTCAAAATTAAGACTTGGAAAAGTTTAGAAAAGACAAGGAAAAATGTGTACATGTTAAAATCTTCTTGTCATTGTGAAAATAATATTTTGAATGTTTTTCTTTCTTCAGGAGCAAAAAGAAGCTTGAATCGGCATTGTCAAAGGCGAAGGATGACGTGAAGGCCATCACAGAACAATTGAAGTCAGCACTTTTAGGTAAGGCCGCGGGGTGGCCTCCGAAATACCAAAAATATCAACTGTATAAAAAAAGATCATTCCCTTAAAGAAATGAAATTTAGACATACATGTAGATTTCATGTTTTGAATGTACATTATATAAACATTATAAGCAAAGCAGTTTCCAGATAAAAAATATCCAGAAAAGTTGATATATTTCAATTAACAACGAATTCCATTTTATCTCAATGAACTTTTCTGCCAGGGCAGACAAAAACCAAATATATGTTTATTTTGGCCAAAGAAAGGTCTCCCCCCCCCCCCCCCCCCCCCCCCCCCCCCCCCCCCCCCCCACTCCCCCCTTCTAGGGGTTGATTACAAGACAAGAAAAAAAGATGAAAAAAATGGTCAAATTAAATCTAAGTAGCAAAACAAAAGTATCTAGGTTTTTCAAGACTGTCTTAATTGAGATATCCACGCAGATTTTCAGTTTTGACTGGTATGTTTATATAGTGTAATCACAAACATTGTCATTGACACCACGCCCTATTTCTACACAATGTTTAGAAATCAAGGGAGATGTTGTTTATATTACAGCTAATGAGGAAAAGGATGACCTCATACAAACCTACCTTAAACAGTTAGAAGGGAAGACTTTGGAGGCTCAGAAGTTCAAGGCCGCGGCTGAAGTAGCCAAGGTAACAGACCCGTTTCCATGACTACAACCTCAGTTGTTATGTAAATTATTATCTTTTTTTCAGGATATTTCTTTTTTTCAATACAAAATTGTTTCTTTTGCGGGATTAAGGTAGAAATAATATTCAATCAATGTCTATCATAACAGAAGTTTACAAATACAGAAATGAGATGAACAAGGTAGACATCTTAAAAGTTTTATACCCAGAATCTAATACCTGCAACTTTTACCTGTAAGATATGAACTCATGATTTTTACCTTAATTTTAACCTTTCTTGATTGGATGCTTTAAATATTTAAAGAGTTGAATGGGTTAAATACGTTGTAATCTCTCTAGATTAATTTTTAATTGGAACTTTTCTTGTACGGCATATCTCTTAAAAAGTTAAATGCAATTATGAAGTATTGATGGATCTATAGAGAATTTTTGTAGTATACAGATTACAACAAGTATCAATGAATATATAGGAGAATTTTTGTAGTATACAGATCTTAAGAAGTATTGATGGATCTATACGAGAATTTTTGTAGTATTCAGATAATGAGTTGGATCTATTCTGCCCTGTCTCGCTAGTCACAGATATGACACTAATCCTGAGTAGAGAGCTTCTGGTGCTTGGGGCTACCTGCTTTATAACATAGAGTTATTTCCCTTTGTACTAATACAAACTGAATCTATTTCAGGTGGTTCGTACCATATATATCCTGCAGACTTTTTATCACAGTTATCCAAATAAACATGTGAAATTGCTATTTTTAAGGCCAAGCTAAAGCAATAATTGTTTCAGGATATACTGAACACTCTACATATGGTAATATTATATAAAACAATATTTTGATACATGGTTTGTACAGGTGATGAAAAGTGGTGGAATTTTGGAGTCAGTGCTGAAATTTGTTTACAAGTTCTTGAAAGTACTGGAATTCATACTTACTTGCTGTAAATATGCTGTTTTAGATTCCTTAAAAATGAGTTATGTATCATTTAAGTTAAAATGAAAATATTTTGATCATCAACATTATTTACTTTAATTTTTCGATAATTTCTTAATTTTTGCATTTGGTTATTTATTACAAGTGCAGACTTTCAATCTCTTTATTTAGACAACACACTTTTGTTATTGTTATCAAGTTAAAAAACAAAAATTACTCCTATTCCCTACAATTTTAAGTTTGCATAAAAAAGTACCGGAAAAATTGAAAAGAATGCTGTAAAATTGCTTGAATTTTGGTTTGAAAAACCTGTACGAACTTTGAAATGGAAAAAATCTTGATTTACAGGGGATGTACATGTGGAAGTCACACTTCAATTCATTGGTTCTTGTGATCTCTTGTTTTGGTACAGTTTCAAGTATCACTGATGGAGGTTTCTGATGGTGGCTTTCTTGTCAGTAAATGTAATAAAATTATTTTATTTTTTTTTTGATTAAATACTTAGCAAACTTTCTCGAGTAATCCTCTTATATTTTGAGACCTGAAACAACACTTTGCTTTAGTTTGGCCTTCTGCTTCGTATGCTGGTGGAGGGTGGTAATTATGTAATAGTAATAATGATCTAATAATTAGGAACCTTGTTAGTCTGGATTGTAATAAACCCTAAATATATACAATAAGGATTTATCACGGTCATTTTCGGTCACTCTACAGTTATGGCTTTATAATGATAGATTTAAGTTGAATAGAGGCTGACAGAGATAGTACTAAAAGTATAATGATGTTTCAAAATGAAACAATTTTACTCAAAATTGCAGTACTAAAAGTATAATGATGTTTCAAAATGAAACAATTTTACTCAAAATTGCAGTACAGCTAATTTACAAACTGCAAATATTGAATGTTAATATGTAAAAACATTAAACAATAAAATCGAATCTGGACACATTGATTTAGTGGTAACATGAGATTTTTTAGCCCACCGTCATCAGATGGTGGGCTATTCAAATCGCCCTGCGTCCGTGGTCCGTCCGTCCGTCCGTCCCTCCGTCCGTAAACAATTCTTGTTATCGCTATTTCTAAGAAAGTACTGAAGGGATCTTTCTCAAATTTCATATGTAGGTTCCCCTTGGTGCCTAGTTATGCATATTGCGTTTGAGACCAATCAGAAAACAACATGGCCGACAGGCAGCCATCTTGGATTTTGACAATTGAAGTTTGTTATCGCTATTTCTGAGAATGTACTAAAGGGATCTTTCTGAAATTTCATATGTAGGTTCCCCTTGGTGCCTTGTTATGCATATTGCGATTTGAGACCAATCCGAAAACAACATGGCCGACAGGCAGCCATCTTGGATTTTGACAATTGAAGTTTGTTATCACTATTTCTGGGAATGTACTGAATGGATCTTTCTGAAATTTCATATGTAAGTTTCCCTTGGTGCCTAGTTATGCATATTGCGTTTTGAGACCAATCCGAAAACAACATGGCCGACAGGCAGCCATCTTGAATTTTGACAATTGAAGTTTGTTATCACTATTTCTGAGAAAGTGTATAAGGGATCTTTTTGAAATTTCATATGTAGGTTTCCCTTGGTGCCTAGTTATGCATATTGCGTTTTGAGACCAATCGGATAACAACATGGCCGACAGGCAGCCATCTTGGATTTTGACAATTGAAGTTTGTTATCGCTATTTCTGAGAAAGTACTGAAGGGATCTTTCTCAAATTTCATATGAAGGTTCCCTTTGGTGCCTAGTTATGCATATTGCGTTTTGAGACCAATCTGAAAACAACATGGCCGACAGGCAGCCATCTTGGATTTTGACAATTGAAGTTTGTTATCACTATTTCTGAGAAAGTACTGAAGGGATCTTTCTCAAATTTCATAAGTAGGTTCCCCTTAATTGGTCCCTTGTGCTGCATTTTTGGACCAGTCTGTCCTGAAAACAACCTGGCAAACAGGCAGCCATCGTTAAATCTCAAATTTCTTATATAGCTAGGATTCCCTTGTTTGAAAAGTACTGGAGGGATGTCTCAATTTGCACAGATTAGTAAAATGAAGGGAAAAGTAGAGAAAAGATCAATCTGACATGGAACCTATGAAGATCATTCAATGGTGGGCGCCAAGATCCCTCTGGGATCTCTTGTTTTTTTTTAATTTCACAATAGTTTTGTACAGGTTTGATTTAATCTGTGGTTCTGGAACTCTGAACAATTTACATACTGTTTAATCTACTACTATGCCGAAATTTATATACAGAAATGATTGTCAATAACTTATCAATTCACAAATTTAGTTTTACTTTTACAACTTTACAACAAAATTTATATTCTTATTGAGTCCAGACTAACAAAGTTCTCATACATTAATCCTCAAATCAGACCCTGACAATTTTCTGAAAGTGTGGGAGAAATTAAATGATTTTAAAACAAGGTATGGCTGTTTTTCTCTTGTTGTTATGACTGGAGAAAGTGGCGTACTGAGAGGTTGATAGGTACAGTGTTATGAGGGACACAGATGATATTGTCTGGTTATTTTACTGGACTGAAAATCTACCGCTAGAGAACTGTTCTGTGTGTATAACATAATAAAGTCAATCAATAACAAAACGACAAAAAAAAAAAAAAATGAAATACAAAAAAACAATAAAAAACAAAACAAAAAACAAAGTTAAAAAAAAAACAAATTTAATGAGACAAATTTTATCTGGAATTTTTTTTTTTTTGGTGAAGTTCTTGATTTTTTGTAGGGTATGTTAGTTATTTTTATGTTATCTAAATTGAGTCATTACAGATAATCAAAAAAATTTTGAAAACTTAAAAACTGAAAAATTCATTTCATTTTAGAGAATCTCTCTTGTTGGTTTAGATTTACTATGACTATACACACAATACTTTTCCCAGGTTCTGCTTTATATATATGCATGTGCGGGGCCAAATCTATATTTAGCTAGTTCCACTCACGATATATACTAACAGAAAAACGTACAAGGGTTGGAGGCCAAAGAACTCGTCTATCAAGATGAGATTGAAAAGCGAACCAGTGCCATGAAAAAACTGCAAGAAGATCTACGTAAAATTGAAATGGACGCTAGCCAGTCTAGGTTCCTATCGGAACTGAACTCAAACCGTCTGAAAAACAAGGACAGCGAAACATCGGTGAGTATTTTTTCTTTGTTCGGAAGATCTGTGAAAACTTAATCAAAATAAATTTTCATGATTTGATTTTAGATAATTTTTTAAGAACTTTGTTCTTGATTTAAACAATTCATTGTCAAAGGTCATAAGGATGGTAAAGGTCAAGGTCATAAGTAATGTCATTAAATTTTTTTTACGTTTTTGGTGTTATTGTGTTTACATTGTAAGGCGTGATATTGTATAAAAATTAATTCTTTGCAATGGCTAAATTTCAACAGAAATGTTTAATTAAAAAAAACTTAGTGGGTACGGAAGACTTTGTATAAACAGAAAAGACAATATTTGTGTCATTTAGATAAATAAAAAAATATTAATGAAGAAAATGGCACAGAATATTTATTATACATTATATTGATTTCAAGGAATTTGAAGCATTACAAGAGGTAAGAATAGGTATATTGTTGCCATAGTAACAGACATCTAGGCTTACAGCTACATCTACTACAGTAATTAATATATGTTCTAATATAGTATCAGGTTTAAATAATGAGCTTAATTAATCAATTAATTAGTAATTGATAAATTTTGTTAATAAAAGTATAAGTTCTAAGCAAATGATTTTATATTTATCCCTAATTTCTTCTTCATTAAAAAGATCTTTATACAAATTTAAGTTTATTTCTTCCAAGAAGTGAAATGTGATTACATAACTCAAACTTTTTGGTTTGTTAAAAAATCTGTGGTATTTTTCAAATTTGGTATTTGGAAAAGTTGTTAATAAATAAAACACAATTTTCAAAATCACTTATGGACTACTTCATATTTGAATGTGAAAACTCCTGTTTAAAAACAGTAACACAAATATATACTAGTACATGTATACAAGCTTATAGGTATGATATATATACAAAATGTACTCCATTTGAGAGAATATTTTATTACATTAAGAAACATGTTTACAATTCCTTGTACATTTTTTGTATTTCTCAGAAGTAGGTTGCTTTGTGAACTTAAATATTTTTTGGCAATATGGTTTTCTAAATAAAATTTCTATCAAAATAGATATGTGATTAATTTTCCTTAGTTTTAACTTAAAGATGGCCTTAAGTCTATAAATATTATACTTCAAACAAAATTCATGATTTTACCATAAAAAAATCTACATCAGTTATAGTCAGCAATTTCATTTTAATTGATGTCTTGGTTTATTTTCTTTTTTAATCCATTTTCTTAAATATAATGAAGAAGTGTCATTTGTTTGTTACTATGGAAACAGAATTTTTATTAGCTAATTGAGGTTTATAATTTTGCTTATAAGTATATATATCTGGTAACAATTTAATTGTGTGTTTATTTTTGCTTCCTAGTTTAATTAATTATAAAAACAATCAGTTCAACCCGTAGTGCATGAGTGACCAGCTGTTATTGATTTTCCGCTTCAGTGATTTTGTTGATTATTTACATTACCATATAAGGTCAATAATTGTTTTGTTGATTTGTTTTCTAATTTATCTATTTTATCCATGGTTGTATTGTTAGCGTTGTTTATGACATAAAGTTGTCGGCTATAGTTCAGACTAAGCTAGTGGGTAATAATAATGCTACAAAGCTTCATTTACCATTCTGAATGTTCAATGTGTTTTATCATTTAGTAAAACGTTTGACTGATCTTGATCAGCTATCTCTGATCAGGGTAGACATAATAACAAATTAATCATCTTAATTATTGTTATATAAAAACATAGTATATCTAATATACAATATCTTAATATATTAAAAAACATTTCTTCATCATGCTTAAAGTTTTCATTAATTCTCATCTAATTTTACAAGACAAGGATTATCGTCAATATTTTTTTCATTTTCTTTATGTATTCTCAATTTTGTGAGGCATATTCATATATAAAAATACCACTTGTTAACGCAATTTAACACATTTGTGTTCAATGTTTATTTTTTATGAAAATTCTAACAAATAACTTCTTAAAACGTTAAGGGAGGGACAAAAAATATTTCAAATGTTTGATCTAATGTTTGATATGAAAAAAAAAAAAAAAAAATAAAAAATACTGATTTTACAAAAATGGACAACTATTTGTATTTGAAATTTTTCACTAGATTGGTGAATTCAATTGGACATTGAAATGTATTTGAAACTTTTTAGATATTAAAGACAGCATTATTACAAGATGATAATTGAAACAAACCTTTCACGTAGTTTAAAGGCACAATATCATAGATACATTTAGATTGTCATGTAAATTAAAGGCACAATGTCATTGATAGATTGTCATGTTAATTAAAGGCACACTGTCATTGATAGATTGTCATGTTAATTAAAGGCACACTGTCATTGATAGATTGTCATGTAAATTAAAGGCACAATGTCATAGTAGATTGTCATGTAAATTAAAGGCACAATATCATAAATAGATTGTCATGAAAATCAAAGTCACAATGTCATAGATAGATTGTCATGTAAATTAAAGGCACACTGTCATAGATAGATTGTCATGTAAATTAAAGGCACACTGTCATAGATAGATTGTCATGTAAATTAAAGGCACACTGTCATAGATAGATTGTCATGTAAATTAAAGGCACACTGTCATGATGGATTGTCATGTGAATTAAAGGCACGCTGTCATGATAGATTGTCATGTAAATTAAAGGCACAATATCATAGATAGATTGTCATGAAAATCAAAGGCACAATGTCATAGATAGATTGTCATGTAAATTAAAGGCACACTGTCATAGATAGATTGTCATGTTTATTAAAGGCACTATATCATAGATATATTGTCATGTAAATTAAAGGCACAATGTCATGATGAATTGTCATGTGAATTAAAGGCATGCTGTCATGATAGATTGTCATGTAAATTAAAGGCACAATGTCATTGATGAATTTGTTAATTAAAGGCACAATGTCATAGATGGATTGTCACGTAAATTAAAGGCACACTGTGATTTATAGAATGCCATGTAGATTAAAGGCACAATGTCATTGATGAATTGTCATTTTAATTTTTGCAGTGATTAAAATGGAGAGCGACAAGGGACATGTAAAACCATATTAACATGTAATCGGACACTCTCACTGTAGATTTTCACTGTAGGGGGCGGGACTGGTACAGGGTGTGTCTCTACATATGCTCTATATACCCAACAAATTAATTGCATCGATACATCCTATAAATTAATGTATTGATACATTATACAATGTTGTATAATGTATGAATTTACAATTTATTTTTCTACTTACAATACTGCTGAATTTCTAACAATACCTGATTTTGATTGGTCAGTTAGTTCCTGATGATATAAATCAGTTGATTTGATTGGTTGATGAGGATGTATGGATACACCAATTGTAGAGACACAAACTGGTGCCTGGTGCTACTGGTACTGGTACACACACTCTTTTGCAGATTTTATGAATTTGCATGCACAGAAAATAGAAATTATATATATAGTACAGTATATGTAACACCACACTTCATAACTAAAACCTTGTCAAACATTTCCATAAATATCCATCAGAAATAAATACATGTAGATGCTTTCTTTTACATGAAATTTAATTTATGTTTCTAATGTAGAAAGTGCAGTTATTTTGTTACAGTTTAAAAAAAGAAAAATGATAGTACTTTTTTAGTTAACTATCAAGGGAAAATAATTTAGATAATTGCTTGATGATAGGAAATTAGCATAACAAGGGGAGACAATCTAATAAATGGAGATAATTGTTCAACAAAAACTTATCATTATATAGTAACTGATGCTGTTCATTATAACGATATTTGATTTTGAAGTCTAAAGGTAGCTCCTGAAAAGGAAGAAAGCTACCAAGGGGAGATAATTCTCTGTCAAGGGGAGATAATTCTCTGTAGTAGTGTTTAATTGTAATTATGACCCTGATTACCTCCCCTGATAACAAGGTTTATGTTATACAGTGTGAGATATATATACTATAACTTTAGTGTTTCTAGTTTGTAGCTTTTATAGATTCTATTTCTCTTTGTTTTTTATTGTTACTTACTACTCTCTTATATCCATAACACGCAATCTTGAAGTTTGTTTTATCAAAATGCTTCTCTGGAATAGAGAAATAAGTTTTTGTTTTATTTTTTTTTGTGTGGTTTATTTGATTAAATTGCTATATATTGAAAAGATGTATGTAGTCATATTCAGCTTGTAATATTAATCTTGCAACAAATGATTAATATGATATACCAGGGTTTGTTTGACGATTAGTCATCAAAACCAAATGGACACGTACGACTCTTTAGAGGAGTATAAAGATATTGTCATCGATCGTTTCGTATATCTCGCTGATAAAGATCGTAGACTACAGATGGGAAGTAGGTATTTGAACAGTGGCCATTTTGTTGTTATGTTAGGTAATGATGTCATTATGTTTGTTCTTTTAGCTACAATTATAGGGGAGATAACTCTTGATGTCTGGACAGACAAACACATCTATGATCATAAAAATCATCAATAAAATTGTTAAAACTTCAAAGAATTTTTTGGTGTGTAGTTTACTCTTTTAGATGAATAGTTTTCAATCTGTTGGATTTTCACCTCTGATGTGATGAAAATAATGCACATATTGTAGATACATTGTAGTCGGATATTATCCAATCTGTTGATAAGACTGAAATGTGTGGTAGCATTGATTTTATGGACATATAGAACCGAGAAAAAAAGTTTTTGATGCTTAATGATTTTTTGAAGAACACTGGAATAACTTATTATGTTCATATCAGCTTAAAAACAGTGAAATTAAAAGGACCTACTACCAGATAATGAAAGAAGTAAGCTTAAAGGGGTATTCCTTCGTTTAAATAAAGTTTAGGTTGTCAAAATTAAACTTACTGGAAAATACATATTTTTTCCAAGTAGTAAAAGTTATAATCTTTACATTATTAAGGCATTTTACTCTCAAGATAAACCAAAGTTCTTTGAGTATTAAGTCCTGAAAATTCTTAATTTGACCAAAGTGTCACTTATTACTGCAAAGACATAGAATGTTTGTATAGGATATGCCTTCTTTTTGTACATTTCGGCGTTAATTTCATTACATATAGGCACAGATACTCATATAATCATCCTTCGGACGTAGATTTCATCAATAGAAATTGTGCGTGTGTCGATATCCGAATGAAGGAGTGCCCCTTTAATGCAAGCTACAATGCTCTAACATATGAAATATTTTGTAACAGGAAATATTTATACTGAAATGGAGTGTGGCCCATTTATTAAAAGCCTTATCAAAGCTAGTCTACCCAGCTGGGGATTGTAATGCAGGGAAGTAAAACTGTCAATCAATTAAGCTTTGTTTAAACCATATTTTGTATGTAAACCTTATCTATGATAAATGAAATATTTGTGGTGTATCAAGTTCGTGTACTCATACTATTGTTTTAAATATAAATTTCTAGGCATTTTTGTGTCTTGCCTTCTAGAATCAGAGGGTCGGGCATTGATTTATATATTTTTTTCTCCAGGTTAAGATTGACGAACTCCATACCGTCATAGAAAGACACAGACTTGAGCTCCAAGAATCCAAACGAGGTCAGTACTAATTTGTTGTTTTTGTTTTCCACCTTTTGAATGTGACTAAACTGTCTCTTGTGGGACCTAGTCCTTCTTCTCCAGAAAAAGCAGTTTCACTCAAAAGAAGCCGTTTAAACACTTGTCAGTGCGAACAAGGGTATTTGCATGCCCTGGCTGGATTTTGATTAAAATTCATAGGTTCTACAATATTCACGTAAAATTTATGTCTAGTTTTCAGGGAAACAACATTCAAGTTAAATAGATGAATTAAAAAATGCCTTACATTGCTTGTATTCACACTCATAATCGTATAAAATATTGACAATTTTTTTACGTAAACTCATTATCTCACGGTTTATAACTATCTACCGATTTTCAACCGGTACTTGTAAAGTGCAAAATGAAAGCAAAATGAAATCAAACGCAACGAAACGAAATCAAACAAAACAAAAAATGAAACATTGAAAAAATGAAGGAAAAAAAATTAGACTGTACATAGGCCTAAGTGTCCCATTATCGGGGTGTAAAACATTACACAGGAAAGAATGAATATATATTGCAATATTTACTCAGTTCTTTAGATATAAAATAACTCTATTTAGATAATATGCTAAATTTACGATTTATAGGCATGCAAATTGTGTTGTGAATTGGTGCACGCTCAATTTTAAAATCACATGACAGATGTGATTGTAAGCAAATGGTACCCATTTTCAACATACGGAAATTGCATTTCTCGCATAATATTAAATGTAAAAGAAATTTTCATACATTCATCACACATTTACTTGTATTCATCTTTATCAATTAAAACAGTTTTTTTTTTGTTGGGCTATATCTTGGATCCAATACATAGCATGTTTTTGACGTTTTCGGTATAATTACTGTGTATTTTTGTTACCAGAGTTACGTAATTACTGTGTTTTTGTGTTACCAGAGTTACACTGTAATTACTGTGTATTTGTGTTACCAGAGTTACGTGATTACTGTGTTTTTGTGTTACCTGATTTACATAATTACTGTGTATTTGTGTTATCAGAGTTACGTAATTACTGTGTTTTTGTGTTACCAGAGTTACATAATTACTGTGTATTTGTGTTACCAGAGTTACGTAATTACTGTGTTTTTGTGTTACCAGTTACGTAATTACTGTGTATTCATGTTACCATAGTTACGTAATTACTGTGTATTTGTGTTACCAGAGTTACGTAATTACTGTTTTTGTGTTACCAGAGTTACGTAATTACTGTGTATTCATGTTACCAGAGTTACGTAATTACTGTGTATTTGTGTTACTAGAGTTACATAATTACTGTGTATTTGTGTTACTAGAGTTACAAGTCCTACACGAGGACCAGATCAAGGCTCTCCATGACACCCACACCGCAGATCTGGAGTCCGTACGACTGGAATACGCTGATATGATCAAGAAATTACAGGTAGGAACATTTTATCCTGTTTGATATCACAATAAGATTTACGTATTGATAAATCTTTGTTTCAGACTTAGATATAAAGTATTATCCCTTCCCTGACGTTTTCCTGCGTCCAGATAGAATTTTGACTGTGGTGATAAAAACACCTGTACATGTACCCCCATATTTGCCAGACAATGCCTCAGGGAGTTACCTCCCTTGTCACGTGACATTTCTATTGTTTGTCATGTACAAATAAATAATATAAGTAAAATACCTGTGTTTATCTATCATAGCTATTGTAGGGTTTTTTTGTCTCAGATTCCTGTGAGGTGATTTGTATATATATATGTAAATACTGGACCATAATGCTCAAAGCTTGTTAGATTTTATCTTTATATAATTAATTGTCCAGTGTTTTTACGCAGAATGCAGCTTTCTGATTGGTTTAGATTTTTTTTAATACCTCTATGAAAAATATCCGAAAATGGCGTGAAATATGTGACGTCACAATACGGCCATTGACATTGGGTATTGATTTGTGAAAAAGAATCCCTTATAAGATCAGTTCAATTGTACATAAAACATGTGTTTTAATTTTGAAAATCAATTTCAAAAATTAACTATAAGTGTTGATGTCAATTATTTATTAGTTTCATAGGGGTATGAAAAAAAAAATTGTTTGCAAACTTTTGTAAGACGCAGATTCATACAGTTTGCAAACAAATTTTTTTTCATACCCCATGCAATGAAACTAAAAAAAATGACATCAATGCTTAAATGAACTGTAATGTTTCCTGATTAAAGTGACATTTTTGATCTATACCTGAGATTTTAACGACTCAGATTTTTCATTCTTAATCTTTTATTGTCATAGAATTTAACAAGCTTTCGTCAATTTGGACCAGATGTGCTCTTTAAAGAATAAATGTTTACATATTGTACAAACAAACTTGCATGCTTTCAGTAGAAGTTGTGATTTAACTGTTGATTTGAATGTAATTAAACAGAAGCAGAATTGATATAATTATCATACAGTATTATATATTACATACAGGCATGAAATCTTAATTTACTTAATTTACAGTTATTGAACTAATTTTCCAGTCACATGATTCTGTGTGATGCCAATTTATACAGCTATGTTGACTGTAGGACCTCTGACTTGATTCCACTCTTACAGTGCTACTTCATTACCTGGGAATTTCGGGGAACACATTCTACTTTGGTAGAACTACTTTAAATTGACATATATATTGTATGAAGAGTTGGTTATTAATTAATATGGCAATGGACAGAGTGATATCTGTCTTATCTGACCACTGAGTATAGTG
This sequence comes from Pecten maximus, assembly GCF_902652985.1. Lineage (NCBI taxonomy): Eukaryota > Metazoa > Mollusca > Bivalvia > Pectinida > Pectinidae > Pecten > Pecten maximus. Next base: position 9,006,898 of record NC_047031.1, on the reverse strand, counting down.
ACATCATATCCTATATAATTGATGCCTGCATGAGGACTCATACATCCTGTCTAATCTGACCACTGAGTATTCTGATATCTTGTATCACCTGACAACTGGACATTCTTACACCCTCTATAATCTGACCTGGAGTACTCTGATATCCTGTCTTATCTGACCCCTGAATATTCTGACATCCTGTATAATGTGATCCCTGAGTATTCTGACATCCTGTATAATCTGATCCCTGAGTATTCTGACATATTGTCTAATCTGATCCCTGAGTATTCTGACATATTGTCTAATCTGACCCCTGAGTATTCTGACATATTGTCTAATCTGACCCCTGAGTATTCTGACATATTGTCTAATCTGACCCCTGAGTATTCTGACATATTGTCTAATCTGATCCCTGAGTATTCTGACATATTGTCTAATCTGACCCCTGAGTATTCTGACATATTGTCTAATCTGATCCCTGAGTATTCTGACATATTGTCTAATCTGACCCCTGAGTATTCTGACATATTGTCTAATCTGACCCCTGAGTATTCTGACATATTGTCTAATGTCTATAATCAACCTGAACTAATCTGACATCCTGTCTGTCTTTCTGACTTGAAGACATATTGTATCTAGATGTTCAGCATCCTTGTTGTTAGTGATTTGTAAAGAGTTTTTTGTTTCTACCACAAACACAAAACATGGAAATCTAGTTGTAGCAGGAGATTATTCTCAATGACTTTCAGTATGACGGAAAATTGTTCTTAATAACGTTTGTCGTGACAGGAAATTGTTCTAAATCATGTTCAGTTTGATGAGAAATTGTTTTTGATTACGTTCAGTATGACTGGAACTTGTGCTCAATGACGTGCACTGTTGCACTATTCTGCCTATCTATTTTCTGGCCAAGTACCTGTATAATTTTACTATAGATATGTACATGTACTTTATATTCAGAATTTCATTTTTTTTTTTTTTTGAGTCTTCTAGAAAATACGAGATCAGATAGGCTTTAAATATTTGTGATTATGAAATATTACAAGATCTAAGTATATAAAGGAAAAAGAAATACTGGAACAAAGGGAAAAGGCTGCATTCTAATTTGACCTTCTCCTGGTATCTTAGAACCTGTAACTGATGGACATAACTATTCACCCCATTGTGGACAGCTGTGTGATTTGGGATAATGATATATATTGTGATAACAGTCTATTGCCTTGATTCATGCTGTAGCTCACAGAATAATATGTATTGATACCATGACCATTTGAAATTGAAAAATTACCAGTGTATAAATTCTCGTGGAGTTCTTTTGGATTGGAGATCATAAAGTGACAAAGAGCTAGTGGCTTTGTGTGAAGCTCTTTTGAAGTGGAGGTCAGTATGTCATTGTAGCATACACCCTTAAATACATGCGTCTCTATACAAACCATAATGAATTAATGTACAAGTTCTAATGTCTTCAGTGACTTCAAAGACTAATCCTTATTGACTCTAACCTCACTCTAACTAGTAAACATGTATTAAGTCCAATTCTATTGACTTCACTTTGATGAAGTTTATTGACAATGTAAAGTCAATTTCAAGTAATTTTTAGCTTAGCAGCTTATTGATAGGTGTAAATTAATCAGAGATGGTGTGTACCTGTATTTAATTTACCTGCAGCAGGGTAGAGGGAAAGAAAGAAGGAGAGAGAGAGAAATAATGAGGGATAAAGACATAAGGAACAGGTGCAGAGGAAAAGTAGTGGGATAATAGTCTGTTTTCTGTCGACATATCATTCCAATAATTTAGTTTATTTATCAATTTATCTAAGGAATACACAGCGAATTGGGTGTTCATTATTGTGTAATTTCACTGAAATATCAGCAGCCAGTACATTATAGTGCCATCTCACCGAAATATCATGGACCAGTTTATTGCAGTGCCATGTCACCAAAATATCATGGACCAGTACATTATAGTGTAATCTCACTGAAATTTCAGCAACAGGTTCATTATAGTGTCATCTCACCGGAATATCAGTGACCTTTCATTATAGTGTAATCTCACCGAAATATCAGCGAATAGTTTATTATAGTGTAGTCTGGTATATCATCGACCAGTAAATTATAGGTTTAACAGATTCACAAGCCTTACTTGTTACTTACCTGCAACCTGTCATTGAGGTCTCTGGTTAATGGTGGGAGCCTGTCTGAGTCGTTTGGTTGATTAGGAAAGATAAATATCGAAGCAGCTTCTATTATTTTGAGCTATGTCTCCCTCTCCGTTGGTTCCTTCCGCATGTACCTAGGAAAACAAAAACAAAGAGATAGATATTCAGATCAAAATAAAATTACCTGTTTATCTTAGAGGATGACAGATTGATTTACATATATAGGCATCTTTCCCAAAGTCAAACATGAATGAATTCTGGGAGAAACACTAAAAAATATACCAAAGGTCCCAAAAAGTATGCCAATACAATGTATACTGATAGGCCCCAAAGATATACCAATGTGTCCCAAATAGGTCCCAATATGTCCCAAAAATATACTGTAAGGCCCCAAAGATATACCAAAAGTATACCAATATGTCCCAAAAATATACCAATATGTCCCAAATAGGTCCCAATAGGTCCTAATATGTCCCAAAAATATACCAATACTTTCAGTAGCACTGTTTATAGAGGTATGATGGAGTGTAATCTCGGTATCACACGGAACGACTTCAATAGGGAGGTATACGATAAGTATGTGTTTGTATATACTGTACACTTATATATACACGTACTATAATCAACAATCTTTACACATGGAGAGGTTAAGGCAGTATGGTATATTATATACTGTAATGAGCACTCTCTAGAAATGGAGGTAATTTCTGTATAGGGTATTCATGGACATTATGGGCAGTAATTAGCAGGTGTGTTTAAGCTTCTGGTCAGGTGTGACCGTAGTATGTAAACAAATCTATCCTCTAATTGATAAATGAAATATCACAGCACAGGAGCTGGTTATAGAGTTTTGTGAGAATTAGCTTAATACTCTAATGAAACATTTCGGCGATTCTAGAGTGAACAATTGGTTATTTAGGTATTATATAGAAAATTTGTAGACTGTAGGAATTGATATTTTGGTTCAAACAGATCATACATGTTATTTGAAGATATATAAAAACTAATAAAAAAACATTAAAGACATTAAAATTACAACATCTACATTGTACTTACCTTTTCACAATCTCTTGACATCATTTGAGGAATCGGAATGACATTGATAATTCCATTAGGCTACCCAGCCATGAGCTCTTCTAGAACACATGTCTGAATAAATCTGACTAATTATATTCGTTAAATATCTTTGATTTGAAAGCTACACATCTTAAAAATGTTGATCCAATCCGATAAAAACAGTTTGAATTTCACACTACACATGTCCTAAGGTGTGAGTTGATGGTGGGGAAGTATATATGTATATATCCACACATTCACACTATTAATTGAAATATATGCACACCTGCATGTAGGATAACGTTTCTTTCCCGACTGCCTGTTACCGAGGGATCTATAGGAGAAGGGTTTTACTAGGGGCCCCCTACTGTTCTGGACTACTGTTGGTAACTAGGAGAAACAACAGATTTGGTGTGACGCGACCTTGGAAGTATAAAAGTATGTGACGGACAAAAAATATGTAGCTGTCAATCACCTCAAAGGGAACATGGCATAGTGGCATTAATATAAAGAATTTGATGACATGTTTACATAGTGGGGAACAAATCTTTCTTTCTCTTGAATTAAGTCTTAGCGGTTGGTATGTACAGCATGTGTTTGCAACATGTACATTTAAACACCTATGAGAAAAAATACTTTTTATGCAATGAACGTTGATACCAAGAGATTTCAGGTTTAACTATCGGAAGGATGGAAGTGCGAGCAGACATCTTAATGGTAGCACTACCAACTCATTCCTTGTGAAGGAGCATCATGAATTCTGATGTTGTGACAATTAGAGCTTGGCATTATTTCATTAATATGATTAAAACAACAATATACATTTTTGAGACTGTGGAGTGTAGAAGATGAAGGAGAGAAAACGACTTCTCAAGACAATTGTCTCCCTCCCGATACTCAAGGTAGTTATAATACAATTAGATATTTGGTCCAGGATTAAATTTGTTTCTTGAGGAAGAAATTTTGAAGACTATTTGTTTTTGACTTACAACCTTATATATCAAATGCTTGTGTAGTTTAGCGGAGAGCGTTAATTTTCAGCGATTTCAGCCTTGACAATGACAACGATTTATTCTTAAAAACTGATATATGTACATATACATTGATATACAGTGGTACTGAGCCTGTCACCTATAAGGGTGACTTATTAATATTCATCACTAATTACAAAATTTAACGAAATTTAACCTAGAAGTATTCAGGATACTATGTTGTGTAATACTTGAACATGTTTTTAACGAATCCTGGTGACTTTTTAGGTCACCCCAGACGAAGTCTCAGTTGACCTATACTATTGCGATCGCCTTTTGTCCGGCGTCATAAACAATTTACATTTTCGACTTCTTCTCTAAAACCGCTCGACCAAATTCAATGAAATTTGGCAGAATTTGCTTTCATGGCCAAATGTCAACCAAAATTGTGAATTTTATGGTCCTCAAGCCCCAGGGGCCTGACGGGCAGGGCCGAAAAGGGTCAAATTGACTAAAATTTCAAAAATCTTCTTCTCCACTTCCAGATATGGTGGAATCAAACACTCTTCACAGATATAAAGGTCTTAAGGTGCTATACCAAAATTGTGAATTTCATGACCCAGGGGTCTCATGTTTGCCCTGGGGTACAGTCATACTCCACACATAACCCTCCCTGGGGTTCACTGGTACTCGGTTATAAGGCGTCCCTCTTGAAGTTTTTGCTCTGTTAATTCTGAGATAGTTGCGGGAGTCAACACAGAAAGAAATATCAATACACTGATGTGTTTATTACAGAGTTGATTGTTTTCCTATAAAATCTAGGAGTAATCAATATAGTTATTAATGTTGACTTACCAACAGTTAGGCTGATGGTTGATACAAAACAGAGCCGAATATTACTGGCTACGTATACTTTTGCGTTGGAATTGATAGTATGGAAATAATTCTTCAACCTTCCTTAAAACTGCTTGACAGTGGAATTGTCACCAAAGTTGATTAAAAAATACAACTACATTTACTCCACACAGTGGAATTTTCACTGAAATCTTCCTTAAAATGATATATGAATATTTTGTGACCGAAATTTCACTTGAATCTCAGACTTTTTAAGGTAGCACACTACAGTAGGACAGCCTGGCCATGGGCAATTTTTTTGTTAAGCAAATAACTCCTGTATTATGATATGCATAAAAAATGAAAAAATAAATGTACACTATAATTGGTATATTCATTATGAAGTAGTACATAGTAGTGGCGTAGGAAGTCGTCAAAAAGTGGGGAGGCAAAATTTTTTTTTTACGCACTAAACAAATCGTATGCCATCTCCGCAAAATTAGGCAATAATTATCATATCAACATCCCATGATAATTTTGATAATTTATGTAGTACAAAATAAGTTATTTACGCAAATCAGGATATATTATTTATGGCAAAACATGAATCACCAGGCCCGGCCAGGATTTTCGTTAGGGCGGGGGGTCCAGTAATTTAGTAATAATGCAAGCGCTGTAGGCCCGAGCCGATTTTTTTTTTGCTTTTTTTTTTTTACGAGGGGTCTGAGGGGCCGCCCAGCGGGTCCAGGGCAGCGCCCTGATAGGGGGTTCAAGGGGGTCCAAGCCCCCCGCGGAAAATGAATATAGCACATTTCCAATAATTCGGGATCAGGCGCGGATCCAGGAGTTTTCGAAAGGGGGTCCAGTAATTAAGTGATCATGTGAGCGCCGTAGGCGCGAGCCGATTTTTTCCCCCTTTTTGCGAGAGGTCTGGGGGTCGCCCAGCGGGTCCCAGGGTGGCGAAGCACCCCTGTGGATCTGCAATCGAAAGGGGGGGGGGGGCAGTAATTTAGTGATAAAGCGAGCGCCGTAGGCGCGAGGCGAATTTTTTTGTATTTCCTCGTACCTGTCGGTAATTAGTATCACTCTATTCACGTTAAAACCGCGCATTCTTATTCATGTTGTGTTTCTGTCTTGTTCTCATTATAAACTCAATTAACTTCACAAATTATCATCAACTTATTGAATCTATGTGATGAAGTTAAGCAAAATTTCGTATTAAGATATAAATATTGACTTACCAGGCTATTGCAGACGACCGACACACAGGTCTGAGGATTGATATACTAGTATAAAAGTCGGAATGTTCCGGATGTACAAGATAAAGTTTTTATCATTGCCTTCAAGAAAACATTATCGGTTCGAAAATATACAGATATTTATCGAAATGAATATATAAATTCGTATTTTTTCCCCTTTTTTAGATTTTGGATGTCAAAAAGTGGGGGGGCAAAAAGATATGTTTGCCCCCCCACTGAAAAAAGTGGGGGGGCAATTGCCCCCCCTGCCCCCCCGCTTCCTACGCCACTGCATAGTTAACATGCTTCATTAAAATACTTGATTAAAATTTGCAAATGTTGTACAGATAACAAATATATATACTTTATTAGAGGTTATATGTAGGGTTAACAGGCAATGTTTACATATCTAAAACATGTGCCATATTTTTCAGAATTCAGCATTTTTGCTGTACACTGCTACCTTATTAGACAATTCTGTGACTGAAATCACTCCTCATATTAGTCGGACATTACCCCGACAGTCATAGCGATATACGAATGTTATCATGTATATATAGATTCACAAGTCATGCAGAAACATTGTCATCATTAGTTCTCATGAATAATTGATCAAGTTATTGGGAAATTGAATTGAAGCATGTGGAAGTTCCATCAAGGAGATTCAGAAGCAGCTGTAATAGCCTTCAATGGTTTGGCCGCATCAATAAAATATAGGCGATCTCGGTAACGTTGATGATACACCATTCTGTAAAGGCATTTAGTCAACCCCACCCGTTATCACTGGTAGGTTAGAAAGATGAAAAATTCTGTTTTACCATGTAACAGGGATGTTTAAAGCACCTGGTCATGTTTAATGGTCCAATAATGGGTTAGAAACAACATATTTCACAATTTGTTTGTTTCAATTCTAAATATTACATATCTTAATGGCCATAGTGAATTTTGTTTGAGAATTTCAAAAAAAATGTTTTAAATTTGAAATATTTTTTTTTTACACAGACCATTAGTGTGACTTTGCAAGTTTTTTTGTTCAAAATGAGAATTGACATAGAAAATGACTTCAAACTATGTAAAATGCATTGATGAAAATACCGTACAAAATCATTTTACAGCTAAAACCCTGTAATACGTACATCAAATATTCCATGTCTGGAACTTATGCATTGAAAATGTATCGAAAGAATGTCAACAAAATCATAAAGTAAAATTCTGTGTGCAAGATAACATCATGTATAATTACTTGGTAGTCGTGTATTCCTAGCTTAGAAGATGTCATGGCATTAAGAACTGAATGAATGTAAATATACAATATATAAAAACTGGTGAGGGAAGTGTTGTACAGTACTGGTGAGGGAAATGTTGTGCAGTACTGGTGAGGGAAGTGTTGTACAGTACTGGTGAGGGAAGTGTTGTACAGTACTGGTGAGGGAAGTGTTGTACAGTACTGGTGAGGGAAGTGTTGTACAGTACTGGTGAGGGAAGTGTTGTACAGTACAGGTGAGGGAAGTGTTGTAGAGTACTGGGGAGGGAAGTGTTGTACAGTACTGGTGAGGGAAGTGTTGTACAGTACTGGTGAGGGAAGTGTTGTACAGTACTGGTGAGGGAAGTGTTGTACAGTAGTGGTGAGGGAAATGTTGTACAGTACTGGTGAGGGAAGTGTTGTACAGTACTGGTGAGGGAAGTGTCGTACTGAGTACTGGTGAGGGAAGTGTCGTACAGTACTGGTGAGGGAAGTGTCGTACAGTACTGGCGAGGGAAGTGTCGTACAGTACTGGTGAGGGAAGTGTTGTACAGTACAGGTGAGGGAAGTGTTGTACAGTACTGGTGAGGGAAGTGTTGTACAGTACTGGTGAGGGAAGTGTTGTACAGTACTGGTGAGGGAGGTGTTGTACAGTACTGGTGAGGGAAGTGTTGTACAGTACTGGTGAGGGAAGTGTTGTACAGTACTGGTGAGGGAAGTGTTGTACAGTACATGAGGAGGGAAGTGTTGTACAGTACTGGTGAGGGAAGTGTTGTACAGTACTGGTGAGGGAAGTGTTGTACAGTACTGGTGAGGGAAGTGTTGTACAGTACTGGTATACTGGGTTACTGTGAGGGAAGTGTTGTGCAGTGATGTGTGACTTTGCAGTGTTTAGGTGATGTACATTGATGTAGGTCGTCATACTTGTTGTCATTAATAATTAATCTGCCTTTGCCGGACGCGCTGTTCCGAAGCTGGGTCGTCACAACATCAATACAATAAATCGGTGATGTAGATAGGGTAGTCACAGCAGTTACATAGAAAAAGCAGCATCCATTTGTGTAGATCTTCGCAGGTAAACACTTGGTGTCTGTAGAGAAGATGACAGGAGTCCATCGACAGCACTTCATGGAATATTTGTCTGCGTGTGCCAAACATGCAGAAAAGTAGCTACTATCTGAAAATTATCTTGGAGGGGTTTTCGACAGTAAATTCAGATTGGAATTCATAGGAATAATTGAAGAATTTCTTCTATTTGGATCTCAGAATGTTGTTCCAAAGGGTTGTGAAATGCATTTCTCAGTTATTGAGAAATTATCCTTGTGACAACATGGAAGTTTGGTTAAAAAACTGATAGATCTGACTGGATTAATATGAAAAAAGAGATTGTACTCTGACGGAATTTCAGACTCAGGGAAGTGGTGCCTATAGACTGAATTAGGGTAAATCTACAAATCTTTTATTATGGAGTTTGGTTATGAAGCATTCTGTACTGGGACTTTACTGTGACAAGTTTAAGGTTTCGAGATGTGACAGGCTAGTTTTAATATAGAACTTCCTTAATGTAACTGGATGTATTTTTAATTCTAATTTTGATTTTAATAATTTCAAAAATGTAAATTTTCAAAATTGTTTTTTTACAATTTATTTTATTGTCTCTCTCGTGTTTTAACGCCATGACTACATATCGTAAAACCTGGCATGACGTCCTCTGAAAAGGGATGCAATAAAAATGATACATCTGACACAATCATTGATAAAAAATGAAAATCAATGTCAACGTTATTGGTAGGAAATTGACAACACATCATAATGGATGTTTTGCTGTCAGAAGTTTTTTTTTATTTTCAGTTTTTAAATTTTTATCTATCGATGAAAAGGTAGGAATAGTTTTTGATGTTACGGTTAACTAACATAGCAAAAAGATGAAAGCTGTTTGACAAACTTTCACAGTGTTATGATTGTGAATTGATAGTTCTCGCTGAAACAACATCATTTACGAACACTCAATGGAATGGTTAACCAAATTTCCTGTTATAGCAGGGATCGAAACACTGGATATAGCGTGAATTCGGAGACTGGAATCTTGAAAATACTTTGTAATAGATAGGAAGTCTTTAATACAAACTGTAATTTAGGTTTGTTTTGTTTAACGTCCTTAATTAACAGCCAGGGTCATTTATAAGGACGTGCCAGGTTTCGGAGGTGGAGGAAAGCCGGAGTACCCGGAGGAAAACCACCGGCCTACGGTCAGTACCTGGCAACTGCCCCACGTAGGTTTCAAACTCGCAACCCAGAGGTGGGTGGCTAGTGATAAAGTGTCGGGACACCTTAACCACTCGGCCACCGCGGCCTCATCTCTGTAATAACAGTTGGCCTATAGGGCTGTTGGATTCTGCGGAACAAATATTTAGTTTTAAAAGACGGAAGTAACTTCCTCCTTGCTTAAGTGTCATTCTAGAAATCAAATTCATTTTTCATAAACTTGATATCTCTGAAATGTCTGTCACACATTTTGGGGAACATTTTGAATCAAATATGATTTCCTTTGCATTCAAACAATGTAATCCCCTTTATATTTATGACATCATGTGGTGATGTTTTTGATTTATCAGACGACAGCCATGTTCAAGCTAAGTGGTACGTCAGCTTTCACACCCAGCTTGCAGTTGGACAAATTTCAAAAATCTATGAAAAACTTCGAGATTTTATAATTTGGAATATCAAATTAAACCTGATACATGGATGATTGTGGAAGATAGCTCCGGTGCTGATCAAGTCATTGAACACTTGGAGTTTTGACTTCACTGACAATATTCCAGGAAATTTCTGCTTAAGTTTTCACACATAAAAACTGACAACATGAGTACTTTGGATAGTGTTCATTTTATTTCTGGAAAATTTCCACATTATTGGGATGTTACTTTGATTGACACAATCAGTGGGGATTCTTAACTTTGTTGATAATTAATTTGGTGACTTCAAGATGGAGTCAGGTGAGGAGAGAGACCCCAGGGATGATATTGCCTCGTTACTCAAAGTGGAGCATATCAACCTGATTGTGGTAAGTATGGTGCTGTCCGGATTTTATCTCAACGGTTATTTATAATCAATTTCATTGTTTCTAGGTTGTGACTAATTCACAGTGATTCAGAAGTTTTATGTAAGAAACGTCAGATTTAAATTTCAATTAAAGAGAGTGAAATCAACAGAATAGTTTTCTGTAAAAAATGTCAATCAATGAGGTTGAAATCAACATGACATATTATAGACACTGCTGAAAAGGAAACATAGGGGCCTGTAACAAAGATTCAATATGACATACTGTAGACACTGGCTAAAAGTAAACACAGGGGCCTGACAGTGATTTAACATGACGTATGTTATGTAACATTACCCTGAGCTGTGATGCAGATGACATGATTTCATAAGAATACCAAAATCTTTGACCTTATACAAACATCACAAACCTTGACCTTATACAAACATCGCAAACTTTGACCTTATACAAACATCACAAACTTTGACCTTATACAGCATCACAAACTTTGACCTTATACAAACATCACAAACTTTGACCTTATACAGCATCACAAACTTTGACCTCTGTGGGGACGAAAACTAGCCTATAACTGTAAAAGGGAGCAGTTTCTCTCCAAGAAACCTAACCCAGGATTGTTGATCTTGGGGCCCATAGGGGTCTTATGATTTGATAAACATTAATGTAAATGGCAAATGAACACAGACTTAAGATATGTGGCGTAACTGGAAAATTTATCTTATCTTTCTCTTATCTTATCTGGACTGGGCTTAAGGCCGATGTCCAGATAGCTCAAATGGTTAAAGTGTCCGTCTCGGGTTGGGAGGTTTGGGGTTCGAGTCCCGGTCTGGTTGTTGCATTTTTCCTCTCTTAAGCTGTAATTACAATTGCAATACGAATATGGTTGTTTAAAATTTAATTTCTAACTGTACATCATAACTGTCAGTCATTTGAGCATCACATTAAATAAAATGAGTAAATGATGAAATTTTTTACATGTAACATACTTGCCAACTTTTTAAAATTCTCCTGGGGGAGAAAGTGCGTGAGCGACATTTTTGACCGGAAACACATTTCACGCGCGACACATTTAGCAAACAAAAACTAAGGGGAGATAATTTGCTATTGGAAAATAAATTCCTTGCATGAACACTTACTTCCCTCACTTAAATAAAAAAAAGGGGGGAAAAAAACTTATTTCAAGCTTGGCCAATAATCTTTTTTATTCAAGTTTGGAAAGATAATTATATAAGCAACAAGTTACAAAAAAATAGATGCAAAATTACATGATTTTTAATTATTTCTGGAAATTATTTAACTCACTGTTCACTCTAAATAATAGTATTTACTTAGATATGTTATGAAAACTACATCTGTATGTTGTATTATAGATGTCAGTCAATGAATGCAAATTATCACAATGATCTCACTTTCTAGCAACAATATAACAATTTAATATCCGAATGAAATTTCAAATGTTTCCTTTGGTTTAAAACAAAGACAATGATACAAACAAATAAAAAGGGCTGTACTAGCAGTTGTACTCACTATATAGGCCTACAACTCAGTGTTTTGTAGGTGGGGACTGATACTTAATATTATTGTAAATTTTAAATCAGTGACTGACCCATTTTTAACCAATGACCATTTTTTAAATTTTTAAAGAAGACATTGCATGACATGGTGTTGGAGTGAATTTTAAGGTAGACATATCAGATTGTCTATAAGGAATATGCTAGATATAGTAAGCGGTTCTGTTTGGTTGTACTTACACTAAATATTCGGCTTTGATAAATGACTCAATTCCTCCTAAATCTGAATATATCAGTCAAAAATTGTAATAAGAGTTGTCTCCCTTTGAGCTTCTATGGATCTGATATTTTCTCCCCTGTGTGTATATCTTTGTCTCCTCTGATCTCCCATTTCTGATTTTGCCTTAAATGTCTCCAGTTGTTGATGTACCATGAAACAATACAAAAACGAAACAAAAATAGAAGTTCAAAGTTACTTTTCAATACTTTCCATCTCTCCATTTTTTGTGGGTCCACCCTTGGGTCTTCTTATGTGGGTCCCCCCCCCCCCCCCCCCCCCCAACCTTCACCCCAAATTAGTACTTTCCTTTCTAGGGTGGTTGGCACAGTGGTAATACATTTGCCTTTTACCTAGGCGGCCGGGGTTCGATTCCCCGATCGGACGGGAAAAGTGATGGGGTCACCTGCCCGACCACGTGGGTTTACCCGGGTACTCCGGTTTCCTCCCACAGTGTCACCCCTCGCAGTCACTTCCACCTAGGCCAACAAGTGTGATTAATATCAGCTGATATAACTTGTTTCACAATTGTTGTAAAATAAATAAATTTGAGAACTAACATTCTGTGCCATGGTATTGTTTACCCGTCCCTTTCTCTATAAAAATTCCCCGGTGTGTAACTTTCCTCTATCAACAGGACATTGTTTACACTTTTTGTGGCTTCTAGTTGTTGTCAATGATGACAGAAGAGTAAAAATCAATAAATTTTTAGGTCTTTGTAACTAGTAAGTTATCGACCTGTCTAAACACAATAATGACCATTTGTTTGGTCAGCCTTTCTTTAAACTCCTCAGAAAGGTCTTTTGTAGAGCTTCAGATTAATATGCCATTGTAAATGTAAAGAGGATTTATTTATTTATTTGTATTGTTTCAGCATCACAAACAAATGATTGATGTTGACATTGATGATCAATGTATCATGTATGTATATTATAAGGATATTTAATTATCCATTCCTTTTCATAAGATGTAAATTTCAAATCTAGAAATATGTTACTTTATCTTTCCCAAGCCTTCTATACACTCATTAGTCAGTCCGATCTCAATCATTTGGAAGGGAGATAACTCCCTCATACTAAATTGTGATGTTATGAAGATTTGAAATTTGGCATATGATATAGTTCTAATTCATAGTAGTCTGTTATTCAATTTAAGAAGGCACATCATAATATCTTATGTTATATTTATTTACTCTAAGTGTTTATTTAGAATTCTTTTAATCATTTTATTGTTACTTATTTGATAATGAATGTTTATATTAAGTGTTTAAATGTTAAAATCTGTCTTTCTTTGATAAATTCTCACTTTATCTTTGACCATTACCTTTAAAGCATCTTTTGATTCCAATTCATTTCTGTGTTTGATTGGCAATCCATCTGACACAGTACAATTAAGCCTTGACGTGACGATGATCAACATAGTGCCAAAATGACGTCATATTATTGCAATTTTTTCAATTGGATTTTTATTGTGTTTGACTACTTACTAGTGCACTGCAAAGCATTTCCATAACATTGACCAAAATGTGGTGTGAAAATCACATCATGATCTAGACTGTATTTATAGATTCAGCCAAGATCAACATTTAGGTAATAAGAATAATAAACGTGAATATAAATAACAGTATTTGGAATATTTATCTTACTTGTGTATAGTGATATTTATTCTAAACTGCATGAGTTTGCAATATTGGTATGTTGATACGTACTGATTTTGACTAACTTGTGTTTGGTAATATCTATATAAATGTTTGGTAATATTATTATTTGACTAACTTTGGGTAATATTTATATCAATAGTCAAAATATTTGACTGACTTGTGTACGGTAATATCTATATATGAATAGTAAATATATTTGATTATCCTGTGTACGGTAATATTATGTAGTCAATATATTTGACTAAATTGTGAATTGGGTAATATTTATACAAATAATCAATATATTTGACTGACTTGTGTTGGGTAATATTTATATGAATAGTCAATATATTTGACTGACTTGTGTTGGGTAATATTTATATAAATAGTCAATATATTTGACTAACTTGTGTTGGGTAATATTTATATGAATAGTCAATATATTTGACTGACTTGTGTTGGGTAATATTTATATAAACAGTTGATATATTTGACTGACTTGTGTTGGGTAAAAATTATATAAATAAATATTCAATATATTTGACTAACTTGTGTTGGGTAATATTTATATAAATAGTCAATATATTTGACTAACTTGTGTATGGTAATATTTATATATAAGCAGTCGATATATTTGACTAACTTGTGTTGGGTAATATTTATATAAATAGTCAATATATTTGACTAACTTGTGTTGGGTAATACATATATAAATAGTCAATATCTTTGACTAATGTGTGTTGTGTAATATTTATAGAAATAGTCAATATATTTGACTAACTTGTGTTGGGTAATATTTATATAAATAGTCAATATATTTGACTAGCTTGTGTTGGGTAATATTTATCATTGATCCTTGTCCTGTTTCTCCTTATGCAGTATGGCTATGACAGCCTTGTGCTGTAGACCTGAATACACAAATCCCCACAAGGACAATTGAATGGGACGAACTTGATCCCGTATATATACACACAACCAGAATTAAACTGAGATTTATATCAACTCGATAATTAAACGCTTGTTAGATCTTTAAAAGGCATGTCAATGCTATCAAAAGAAATCGCACGGGGTTCTGGTTTAGATAAATCGCATGCCTAGGACTCCATGTTTGTCCTAGTGTGGTATCCGTCCACGGAACTCCGGTAGCACTGACAGGAAAGGTGGATTGGCCAGCTACATATTTGAGTATATATATATATACAGTGACACACTGGAAAGTTGGATTATTTTGGTATGGATTTTTCTATCGTCAGCCCATTTAGGAATCTCTGTTGTATCAAAAGTATATCGAAAAAAAGTTGTGCTAAGATATATATTAGATGTAAGGTGTATCGACGCTGTGTGTGCTCAGGACTTATGCAAACATTATTAGAAAATCGTTAGAAACTCACCGTGGATCTGATCGGAGGTCGGTGTATGATAAGCTTTCTCACAAATATCTAGCCATAGTTATCTACTTGTAGTTATAATGAAGTTGAAATACTTTTGCCGTCCGGTGCCTTAACATACAGTTTATAGATTTTATAGATCTTGTTTAGGGAAGACATTTTTATTTTGGATTTAAAAGACCTTAAGTGTCAATTTTTTCAAAATATTTTTAAAAATTTGTATTGATGTAAGCATGAACACACATAGGCTTTTAAAATTCAAACTTAAGTTTGTTAAGCCATAGACCAGTGTCAATTATACCAGCTTCTGAAGGACATCTTTTGTAAGCTTTATTTTCCTTTCAAAATGTAATTTTAGCAAATTTATTTACTTAAATGATATAAAAAAAATCCTGATTATAACAAAAATATATTGAATTTAAATTATGTGTTCTTTATGATAAGGAGTTTATTTAAAAAAGAAATGCTAGTTTCAGCCAAATTTGATGTCGATATTTAACTTAAAAAGTCTTATAAAAGGGAGAAATAAGTTTGTTGGTTGTCAGGTGTTGTAGATGGCCTCAGGTAAATTGGGACATCTGATTTGATTAAGTTATACACAGGTGTATGTATAGGTAGATATAGACTTGGCTTTTGTTGATATAACTAATTAGTCACAGATTCATACCTGGAAACGGCGGAGAATGATATATCCAGCTGTACCTCGGAATCTCCTAGATACTCCTTTACGCCTGTGGATGTTTGTGTAAATTTACAAGACAATTCAAACTTGTGAAAGTTTCGCACCTGTGTATTACCTGGGAGTTTGTTTGTTTTACCTGTGAGTATTTTACCTGTGAATCGTTAGGAGACGTTCAAACAGCCTTTGTCTAAGTGTGATATTGTATCTTAAAGCACTGTAACAGTTGTCTTCTGACTTTGAAATTGGACCAAACTTTTGTTTGGCTTTAATTGTCGTGAAAAAGGTTGAAAATCAGGTGTGTGAATGTTGGGTTGGATTTATCGTACACATGAGGCAGTAAAATGAAATATTCAACTGGATGGAAGTGAAATATACATGTTTCTGGGGTTTGTGATCCAAGGATTTTAATTGTGATCATTCGGAAGTGTTTTGTGCTCCAAGGATTTTAATTGTGATTATTCGGAAGTGTTTTGTGATCACATGGAGTTTGTTTGTGATCAAGAAGATTTTAATTGTGATCACACAGAATTTGCCACGGAGAAAGTTGTTTGATATAGACAAGGAGTCTATCTGTGTCTTCTCTGACGTGGAAAGTTTCAGCTTTGATAGATCAACATGGTTTGGAATTGTGTCTTAATCTGGAGAAAATGTGATTCATGGAAGTTTTTATCATTGTTGTGTTAAGTAATTGGTATCTTTAACCTAATGTTACAAAATATCTATTACAAAAGTTCTACATAACACCGAGTCTCAGTATTAAATATCTAGACATTGACATGCTGTGAGGGTGTCATTCGATACAGAGTGTCAGAATAGAGAGGGTGCCATTTGATCTAGGGTGTCAGAATATAAAGGGTGCTATTTGATACAGATTGTCAGTATATAAAGGGTGTCATTTGATACAGACTGTCTGTATAGAGAGGGTGTCATTTGATACAGTGTCAGTATAGAGAGGGTGTCATTTGATAAAGGGTGTCGGTATTTAAAGGGTATCATTTGATATAGGGTGTCTGTATTTAAAGGGTATCATTTGATACAGACTGTCTGTATAGAGAGGGTGTCATTTGATACAGAGTGTCAGTATAGAGAGGTTGTCATTTGATACAGGGTGTCAGTATAGAGAGGGTGTCATTTGATACAGGGTGTCAGTATAGAGAGGGTGTCATTTGATACAGAGTGTCAGTATAGAGAGGTTGTCATTTGATACAGGTTGTCAGTGTAGAGAGGGTGTCATTTGATACAGGGTGTCAGTATATAGAGGGTGTCATTTGATACAGGGTGTCAATATAGAGGGTGTCATTTGATATAGGGTGTCAGTTTAGAGAGGATATAATTTGATAAAGGGTGTCGGTATTTCAAGGGTATCATTTGATATAGGGTGTCAGTATAGAGGGGGTATCATTTGATACAGGGTGTCAGTATAGAGAGGGTATCATTTGATACAGGGTGTCAGTATAGAGAGGGTGTCATTTGATACAGGGTGTCAGTATAGAGAGGGTGTCATTTGATACAGGGTGTCAGTATAGAGAGGGTGTCATTTGATAAAGGGTATCTGTATTTAAAGGGTATCATTTGATATAGGGTGTCTGTTTAGAGAGGGTGTTATTATACAGAGTGTGCCAGTATAGGGTTGGTGTTCAGTATTGAATTTGGGATATTACAGAAGGCTATATGGTTTACAGAGAGAAGTTCTGGGATCAAAAACAGGTGATAAGGGTCTTTTGGTGGCACAATAAGTGTGGCATAATGAGTGGCATAGATAAGGCAGTCTCCTAGCAACCGACGGCTGATTCAGTGGCTGTAGGGCCAGTCATATAATACCTGTATCATTTTCATTTTCATTTTGGTACTTAGAACTGTACAGAGAAGTCACAAGGAATGCTTTAAAATTTGATATTAACAAAACAAAAAAAAAGGGTGATTTTATGGTTAAATGAAATATTGTTGTGTTTCTAAAGATTCAAGTTGATCAAATGGTTTTAAGGTATACATGCAGCGGTTGAAATATGGAAAGATTTAGTTGTGAGCTTGAAGTTAGTATATACAGCAATCTTGATATGTAATTGTTTATTAAAGATCTAGTAATTCAGACAAAATCTATTAAGTTATTATGATGAATCATTCATGATTGACTGAAATTGATCCCATTTAGAGAATCCCTTTGTGTACAGTTGCTAGGCAGTTTGAAACATTATAAGATTTCATATTTTGCCTTTAGACGTGACCTTCCTGACTGAAAAGCCATTGATCAGAGTATAAATTCCTAGTGTGAGATCTTGTATCGAGGTTCGTACCCGATCCCCCCAGTATGATTTTCATTGATCATTGTTAGTGAATATTAATACGAGACAAACAGACAATGGCCGGCAATGAAGTTTGTTTAAGTCGTAGAACCATCTCTACACGTCTAGATATTCGCTAACAAAAACATGCAATCTTCCTTTATTTGACCATTGAGAAGTTTCATATATACACTATTCAATGTGTTTTTTGAGAACCAATTTGGCTATAAGTGTATGACTCTGTATACATTTAAATATTGTACCGTCGTGTGAGTACACGGCAGTCATACCGCTTTGAAAGGTATCGTGCTGAAAGGTATCGTGCCGTAAGTATTCTAACAACCACCACCCCCCTCAGCCCCTTATACCTGACAGTTAATTAGAAAGTCAAACATGTTTTAAAATATGTTTTAAAATTAAGGCTGTATGCTACCTTCTGGAGAAAGTGACTTAAAGAGTCAAATGTTTATAAAAGTTAAGGCTGTATGCTACCTTCTGGTGAAAGTTACTTAGAAAGTCAAATGTTTATAAAAATTAAGGCTGTATGTTACCTTCTGGTGAAACTTACCTTCTTTCCTAAAGAGTTCCCTGCTGAAATCTGTTAAGATATTGTACCGTATTTCTTTGAGATAGAATCCTTATATTTCAAGTTCTAGCTCTCGGCAGTTAGAACAAACATCTAAATCAAAATTACACCAGTTGAATTTGTTTTGTTAAACTGGTAGTGTTGGATTTATTCTGTAAGTATTGTGTTTATTAGGATAAATCTGTAAGTATTGTGTTATTAGGATAAATCTGGTAGTCTGGAAGTCTATTTAATCACTTTGTAGCGTTCTGTGAGGATTATAACGACAGTTTGGAGGAGTTTGAGTGATACTTCTTCAGGCTGCTGTCCCTATAACACCACAGTTTATTTTCTACTTCAAATCTAAATAAGAAAACACAGACCACTTTAGTCATATGCCACTCAAGGCCTGTCTGAATCGCTCTCAAAAGTACAGTCCAATTTTGATAATTTTAACAAAGTTCTGTAAACATTAAGATATTAAGTTGGATCGATATTGATTTGAAATTTAATATCCTTTTTTTTTTTGTTTTTTATTTTTTTTTTTTTTTTCTTCATTAAAATAAAATTCTATGTTTTAGGAAATTTCTATCTCTGAGAAAGCTGGAGGAAAAAATAGTTTCAAACATGTACTTATTGGAATAAGACATAATATTTTTTTGTACAGTTTTGTTAGGTTGTGTGATAAACTGCTATCAGCACTTGTAGTCACATAATTGAATCATATACCCGGTAATTATGTCCTTAAATATTCGTAGAGATATTATCGGCTTTTATAACTGTCGACTCACTTCTTCAGACAATTTTTCATTTTAAACTATTTTTAAAAACAGTTATTGTGCCGATGAAACCATCTTTATAAATTTAATGGCCCTTTGCTTGTTGAAATTATAATCTTTGAGATCAATTATCGGTAGTCTAATATGGTCTGTGACTTTTCTCTCATTTCGTTAGCTTAAAAAATACATATTAAGAAACATTTAGGTCGTCAATAAGCTTGTTATTATTTAAATACAAAAAAAATGTTTTTTGAAAATTCAATGCAACTGCCATAAGGAACTGCACACAAAACCTTTTGAATGAATTTTAAAATTAAATTTAATTCGTACATTATTAAGCTTACTGAGCTTATTGCTGACTATACCCATTATACTGATCTAACCTCCAAAATAATAATGAAATCAGTAAATGGAAATTCTGACTTAACATTTTATCTCTTACATTTAAATATATAATTGTAAGTTAATGAATTTCTATAGAATTGTTGGCTAGGATGGAACCTGAAGTCTGACTCTCTTTTGACAGACCATTGAGCACGGTTATGTTGAGTCTATACTGCAGTAATAGACATGTCGTTTTTACGACGTATTTATTGATGATATTTATGGCTATATCTTGATAAAATGGAATGATAATCATTCAACGAAATGTGGTGAAATTGCATGATTATTTGTTGTATTTTGTTGATGGTTAAAGATTAGAAGTTTTTATGATATCATTGGGTTGATGACCTTTCGTGTTGTTAGTTTGTTATATTGGAAGCTCGGATCATGTTCAGGGGATGGTAATTACATTTTGCGATATAATTTTTTTCTTTCAATTTTAAACTGAAGAAAAATAATCAGCAAAATAAATTGTGCAGATCTTTTGAATTAGGAGTTATGTTTGGTGATGTCAGAGATTGGTGATGTCAGAGTTTGATGACATCAGAGTTTGGTGATGTCAGAGTTTGGTGATGTCAAAGTTTGGTGATGTCAAAGTTTGGTGATGTCAGAGTTTGGTGATGTCAGAGATTGATGATGTCAGAGTTATGATGTCAGAGTTTGATGATGTCAGAGATTGATGATGTCAGAGTTTGATGACATCAGAGTTTGGTGATGTCAGAGTTTGGTGATGTCAGAGATTGATGATGTCAGAGTTTGATGATGTCAGAGTTTGATGACATAAGAGTTTGGTGATGTCAGAGTTTGGTGATGTCAAAGTTTGATGATGTCAGAGATTGATGATGTCAGAGTTTGGTGATGTCAGAGTTTGATGATGTCAGAGTTTGATGACATAAGAGTTTGGTGATGTCAGATTTTGATGATGTCAAAGTTTGATGACATAAGAGTTTGGTGATGTCAGAGTTTGGTGATGTCAGAGTTTGATGATGTCAGAGTTTGGTGATGTCAGAGTTTGATGATGTCAGAGATTGATGATGTCAGAGTTTGGTGATGTCAGAGTTTGATGATGTCAGAGTTTGATGACATCAGAGTTTGGTGATGTCAGAGATTGATGATGTCAGAGTTTGGTGATGTCAGAGTTTGATGATGTCAGAGATTGATGATGTCAGAGTTTGGTGATGTCAAAGTTTGATGATGTCAGAGTTTGGTGATGTCAAAGTTTGGTGATGTCAGAGTTTGGTGATGTCAGAGATTGATGATGTCAGAGTTTGGTGATGTCAGAGGTTGGTGATGTCAGAGTTTTGTGTGTTGATGTCAAATTCAGTGATCTCAGAGTTTGGTTATAACAGAATTTAGTGATGTGAGAGTTTGGAAATGTCAGAATTTGGTGACATCAGAGTTTGTTCAGAAGTGAAAAACTGGGATATACATGAATATGTGTTCAAATTTTTTTTCTGAAAATAAGATGGTCGACTCAAAAGCAGACACCTGGCTCCTCTGGTGATTCTTTGTTCACATGGCTCAGATCCAGTCATTTATGTAAGGAATTGTATATAGATTTCTCATTGAATTCTTCAGTGACAAAATTATCATATTGATGTCTGACCTTAGGTATTATATTTTCCTGTGACTCTATCGGTAGGGACAGAACTGGTAATCATACAAAATACATTAGAAAAACACCATTCTCCACCATTATACTGTCACACAAGAATATAAACCAATTTGCAATCTAAATCATTCGTACAATCTCGGCTAAACACAACGTCTGATCTAGAATGTAAATATTAGGCCGTTACATACCACTACAGAAATTTTCAGAATGTCAGCTTAGCTCCCTGGGTTAACCTGCTATCTTTGTCACTATACGCAGCCATATCTTATTTAGTGTAGTCAATATTTCAAAAAATCAGAATCTATAAGATTGAAGTAGATTGATTTATAATTCGTTATTTTGGTGGAGTTTGTTTTATGGAATGGAACCATTTGAGGAAGTTACCCAAACTTTGCCCAATCGTTTATTTGCATTATAAATTTAGCACTAACTTACTGTGTTGATATGGCTTAATTCACGCAATAAAAGAAACTCCGAGCCACATGTATAGGACTAGGTTGTCACGTAAATAATGAATTCTCTCTGAAACTTGTTTGACATGTTTGGCACACAAATAATGATTTCTCCCCAGGAGGGCAGGCTAAAAAGGTGAGACTATCAGGGAAAATGTTTTGGTATTTTTTTTTTTTTTCACCGTGGAATTGTGATGTGTTAATTTATTTCTCTTAGATTTCCTAGATAAATTGGTTTAGTTACAGGTTGTAGGTCTGGATGTAGGTAATTCTAGGTTGTTTTTTTTTCACCGTGGAATTGTGGCGTGTTAATTTATTTCTCTAAGATATCCTAGATAAATTGGTTTGGTTACAGGTTGTAGGTCTGGATTTAGGTAATTCTAGTTTTGTTCAAGATTATAAATCAGGACTATTAGTCGGGGGGTCAGCAGATGGTTGGACTGGTGGAGTTTTAGATAAATTAACAAGTGTTGGTTTTTCATATGTTGCAACATGACAAACCAGCTGTTTCTTTGAAGTCATTTGATTGGACGCTGATGATGATGATGATGATGATGATGATGGTGTTGAGGATAAAGCATATTTTTGTGTTTTAGTATTCTATATACCAAAAAAGTGCGCAGATTACAAGAGTTTTTATCGTAGGGATAATTTGATTTAAAATAAAATTAGAATTACATTGAGGAACTTTTTGTTCAATATTTTAGGGAGGAATCATTAAATGTTTGAGAAGGTCACACATGACAACCTGGAGTAAATATTCAGTGATATAAAACAGAAATGTAGTCGGCCATTGGAAACCCGTATTCCAGCCATTGTGCCAAAGTGATCAAACAATGAGGAATATATTCTGATCCATGGA
Organism: Pecten maximus; assembly: GCF_902652985.1. NCBI lineage: Eukaryota > Metazoa > Mollusca > Bivalvia > Pectinida > Pectinidae > Pecten > Pecten maximus. Next base: position 8,983,922 of record NC_047031.1, on the reverse strand, counting down.
ATTATTTGCTGACAACAATTTTGTTGTGGAAGTTTTTATCAACAATACTGTGAACTTAAAACAATTCCAAGATGGCTGCCGTGCAGATTGCCCAGTATATGGATTTACGATTCACCATCGATTCTAATCCTCCGACATATGACTATATTAACTATGAGGTAAGACTCGACATTTTGGCTTGTCAGACTCTTCAATATAACTGACTCAGCCTTAAACTCAAGCAATATGCTACAATTTGTTTTTATTCTAATCTAAAGCATATTGATCTGTCTCCTAATTCTATCCTCATCTTCTCTCAGAGCTAATATTTCAAATCAGGGAAAGCTTTCATTATTTCCTGTCCGGAGTCCTGACTTTCTCTGTCCGGAGTCCTGACTTTCTCTGTCTGGAGTCCTGACTTTCTCTGTCCGGAGTCCTGACTTTCTCTGTCTGGAGTCCTGACTTTCTCTGTCCGGAGTCCTGACTTTCTCTGTCTGGAGTCCTGACTTTTTCTGTCCGGAGTCCTGACTTTCTCTGTCTGGAGTCCTGACTTTCTCTGCCCCGAGTCCTGACTTTCTCTGTCTGGAGTCCTGACTTTCTCTGCCCCGAGTCCTGACTTTTTCTGTCTGGAGTCCTGACTTTCTCTGTCCGGAGTCCTGACTTTCTCTGTCTGGAGTCCTGACTTTCTCTGCCCCAAGTCCTGACTTTCTCTGTCTGGAGTCCTGACTTTCTCTGTCTGGAGTCCTGACTTTCTCTGTCCCGAGTCCTGACTTTCTCTGTCTGGAGTTGTGACTTTCTCTGTCTGGAGTTGTGACTTTCTCTGTCTGGAGTCCTGACTTTCTTTGTCCGGAGTCCTGACTTTCTCTGTCCGGATCGTCCTGACTTTCTCTGTTCTGAGTCCTGACTATCTCTGTCCCGATTCCTGACTTTCTCTGTGCTGAGTCCTGACTTTCTCTGTCCCGAGTCCTGACTTTCTTTGTCCGGAGTCCTGACTTTCTCTGTCCGGAGTCCTGACTTTCTCTGTCCGGATCGTCCTGACTTTCTCTGTCCGGATCGTCCTGACTTTCTCTGTCCCGATTCCTGACTTTCTCTGTCCCGATTCCTTTCTTTCTCTGTGCTGAGTCCTGACTTTCTCTGTCCGGAGTCCTGACTTTCTCTGTCTGGAGTCCTGACTTTCTCTGTCTGGAGTCCTGACTTTCACTGTCTGGAGTCCTGCATGACTTTCTCTGTCTGGAGTCCTGACTTTCACTGTCTGGAGTCCTGACTTTCTTTGTCCGGATTCCTGACTTTCTCTGTCTGGAGTCCTGACTTTCTCTGTCCGGAGTCCTGACTTTCTCTGTCTGGAGTCCTGACTTTCTCTGTCCCGAGTCCTGACTTTCTCTGTCTGGAGTCCTGACTTTCTTTGTCCCGAGTCCTGACTTTCTCTGTCCCGAGTCCTGACTTTCTCTGTCTGGAGTCCTGACTTTCACTGTCTGGAGTCCTGACTTTCTCTGTCCGGATTCCTGACTTTCTCTGTCTGGAGTCCTGACTTTCTCTGTCCGGAGTCCTGACTTTCTCTGTCCGGAGTCCTGACTTTCTCTGTCCGGGGTCCTGACTTTCTCTGTCTGGAGTCCTGACTTTCTCTGTCTGGAGTCCTGACTTTCTCTGTCTGGAGTCCTGACTTTCTCTGTCCGGAGTCCTGACTTTTTCTGTCCGGAGTCCTGACTTTCTCTGTCCGGAGTCCTGACTTTCTCTGTCCGGAGTCCTGACTTTCTCTGTCCGGAGTCCTGACTTTCTCTGTCCGGAGTCCTGACTTTCTCTGTCTGGAGTTGTGACTTTCTCTGTCTGGAGTCCTGACTTTCTTTGTCCGGAGTCCTGACTTTCTCTGTCCGGATCGTCCTGACTTTCTCTGTTCTGAGTCCTGACTATCTCTGTCCCGATTCCTGACTTTCTCTGTGCTGAGTCCTGACTTTCTCTGTCCCGAGTCCTGACTTTCTCTGTCCGGAGTCCTGACTTTCTCTGTCCGGATCGTCCTGACTTTCTCTGTCCGGATCGTCCTGACTTTCTCTGTCCCGATTCCTGACTTTCTCTGTCCCGATTCCTTACTTTCTCTGTGCTGAGTCCTTACTTTCTCTGTCCGGAGTCCTGACTTTCTCTGTCTGGAGTCCTGACTTTCTCTGTCTGGAGTCCTGACTTTCTCTGTCTGGAGTCCTGACTTTCACTGTCTGGAGTCCTGCATGACTTTCTCTGTCTGGAGTCCTGACTTTCTCTGTCTGGAGTCCTGACTTTCTCTGTCCGGAGTCCTGACTTTCACTTTCTGGAGTCCTGACTTTCTTTGTCCGGATTCCTGACTTTCTCTGTCTGGAGTCCTGACTTTCTCTGTCCGGAGTCCTGACTTTCTCTGTCTGGAGTCCTGACTTTCTCTGTCCCGAGTCCTGACTTTCTCTGTCTGGAGTCCTGACTTTCTTTGTCCCGAGTCCTGACTTTCTCTGTCTGGAGTCCTGACTTTCTCTGTCTGGAGTCCTGACTTTCACTGTCTGGAGTCCTGACTTTCTCTGTCCGGATTCCTGACTTTCTCTGTCTGGAGTCCTGACTTTCTCTGTCCGGAGTCCTGACTTTCTCTGTCTGGAGTCCTGACTTTCTCTGTCTGGAGTCCTGACTTTCTCTGTCCGGATTCCTGACTTTCTCTGTCCGGAGTCCTGACTTTCTCTGTCCGGAGTCCTGACTTTCTCTGTCTGGAGTCCTGACTTTCTCTGTCCGGAGTTCTGCCTTTCTCTGCCAAATCCTGGCTTATAATGTCCACAAACTCTGTCCACTTTGAATTTTTACAGATGCAATGAAAAGTCTATTGCGTTTGACAAACATTCTTACAGCTAGTATTTAATCTTTGTGTGGTTCTGCTTTTCAATTTGAAGTTTTCTGTTGTGTTCCACACAAAATTATGTCTGACTGGTATATTACATTAATCTTACGTGAGATAATCCAGTTAACGCTTTTCCAATTTTACTAATCGTAACAGATAATCTGGTTGGTAGGATACTGATGTAAAGGAGTTCGCAGAGAGAGATGAGAATAAGGTTTGACCCCTGAGTTAGGTTTGACCCCTGAGTTAGGTTTGTCCAATATTCCCTACGAAACACACCACGTAGCTTAACAGAAGTCGATTGGACTAAAACTCGGTGCAGTAACTCTGTCCATTACTGACCTTCGACATAAAAAGATTTCATGCCTGTATCACATAGTAAACAAGAAAACAAAAGTGTTTGTCTAACAAACTTTTATTTCAGTGTAATATTATTGAGTGCGAGATACCGTTATTTTTAACTTCGGCTTTCAATGGGCTATTGCCACTGATTTTGTCCACAGGATGATTTGCGAGAGGCTGAGTTAAAAGTCGATGATACGGAAAAGCTGGTTGCAGATGCTGCAGACGCAGCTGATCAGGCGCGTCAGGAATTATTAGCATTACAACTAGAAGTAGGTGGCGCCACGTCATAATTATAGATGGTGCTGTATCTGTCGTTGATCATGTTTTCAGCTGTTCTTTAAAGCAAAATTTCCATTTTAGTCATTTATAGAAAATGCCATGGAACATATTACAAACAAACTTTTACATGAAAATTAAGTTAGATGAATCCCTGGGACCTCTCTGCTCTAATCTGCAACAGAAAAGAGTTCTAATTTCTTTTTCACTGAGAGGCTTGCCCATTGACTATCACAAACTTTAAAACCTTTTAACTCCTAAAGGTTGGAGTGAGATCTGTACTGTTAAATGTACAAGTCATACCCTAACTCCTGGTTTGCTAATACATTTAAATAAATATTTTAATGTTTATTCTTTTAAATCAATATTTAAATGGTGAAAATAAATATATTGTTATTGTTTGTATATTGTTGTAAATACTGGGCTTTTAAAGAACAGCTGAAATAGCATATCAACTACTTTGTGACCCCTATAAGTCTGAATGAACTAGTCCAGATCAGAGAAAAGGCTTCATCCACTACACTATGGAGGGGTGGTTAGCCTTAGTTTCTTAAAATAAATGAGAAATTAAAGTCTAATTAATCAGGCTCCCCATAGTGATTAACATGTCTGTAAGTTTAATCTAATTAACATACTAATTAATCCTGTATACTGGAGCTGTCGACAGACGACTTGTTAGAAACTCGGCAAAAATGTTGTTAAATTGACATCATGTTGGTTAGCTGTGTTGGCAATAATTATAAATGCAGATACATATATATTGTAGATACTAAGTCAAAGTGAACATTTTTTCCAAGACATTGTCAGATATCAAATTATGTATTTATCTGAAATGATGACAAATATTTACTCATTGTGAAATCCCTTGCACCAAAATATGGGAAGCTTAGCGGGCACATGCGTTCTTAGTCTCCTATCATCTGGACACTGTTGACAAATAGAGTAAAATATATTTTAGAATTCTCGAACCTAAATTGTTGTTTGGCATTAAACAGACAGAGTTTCTACATAGAGATGATCTTAGTTAATAGTTGAGTATGATAATCCAGTAAATTTAGTTCTGGTTTGACTGAGAGCTGGATTTACTAGTCAATATGGCTTGATAAGTTAATTCATATGATAATGCAGATTTGAATTGTCGACCAGTAAATATAGGGACTTGGTAATAAAGTAAAAGCAAAATTACTTGTGAATTATAAAGTACATGTGGGACTTATAAGTGATCAAGTTTTATTAAAATCATATTTAGTTGTGATGTTTATATCTATTATAAATGTCATTCATGTAAACGTGACCTTCAGTATGAAATCAAAATTAGAGAGCATTTGTACAGTGTTTGATCTTAGTGGGAGACTAAAATATTAAAATATTAAAATATTTTTTATATAAAAAATCTTTAAAAGGCCAGTTGAGAAATGAATATTGAATTGGTTGAAATATTATGTTAATTAGTTCTGATGCGCAGAATGGGTTCTTTAAAAAAAAAAATCAAAGTTTTAAAGCATGGTGTCTGAAATATACAAATGAGTTCACAAAAACAACATTTCCATAATGTAAATGTTAATTAGTATGCTTCAATGGTGAACTGCATTATTTTGAATTTAAATGGCAACTGTTTTAAATATCAAAGATAATTTATTCGAAATATGCTGTTGAGGGTCAAACATTAGGAGATACGTTATAGATTGACATGTACTCTAGACTAGCAAAACTTGTTTTCAGAACATTTAGATAGCTTTTAACAGTCTGCTTACAGGTGTGTCGGAGTTGTCTCCCCTACCCATGTGTGTTACTGTACATATAAGCATAATGTGTGGTGTTTACTAAATGTGATTTCTCTTAATTACTCATTAATTAGGTAAACTGTTGATTGCTTTTTGATTGCTTTTCTATATCAATTAAAGTATAATTAATAAATTAATTGTCTTTATCATACCAGAATTGACAGCCAACAACTTGTATATGATAATATAAAACCATATCATTGTTTGATATGAACATCTGATGTTGATTTCTGAATTCGAAATGAATTCAGAAATCAACAATATCTGAGCTTGAAATTGATTTCGTTGGTAATTTACGCCATTTATCAACAACAGAACAAATGAGAGAGAAAAATGGTTTGAAATCTAACAACATTTATGACATAGGCCATGCTTTTTGTCTGCATTAAGATGATTTTGTAAAGAATGAGCTTTAATTTAAGTTGTAGTTTTTGGCTGTCAATTTTCCTGATCCTAAGATTATAGACTTAACAGTCTGAAACAGCTTCTCCCTCTCATGTGTTCCAGAATATTTAACATCATATTGTTCATAATTCCTGAATTTTGTATAAAAACCATTGTAAACAAGATATATAGACAGTACTATTTTGAGATCTCATTTAAACAATGAAATTTGAAAATTGATATCATGTCGATGAATTGAAATATTGAATTTAAGTTTCTGAAATAAGATTTATTTTTGTATAAAAAACATTGAAAGCTTTGTTAGTCTTTAATTTCTGATGAAAAACTGAATTGGATGTTTCTTTGTATCTTTTTTTTTGTATAAACTGTTTCAATATTTTCTAAATTAGCCTATATTACCTTATACAGGGCTCGACTGGAGAATCACGACCAGCTACAGAAATAGAGTCACAACCTCCGGATGCTGAGGATGATGGGATATCTCGAGACAGCTCTCGGCAGGTTGGTAAAAACTTGTGGATTTTCAGTATTATTTGTGGTCTAGATTCACCAATTCACCAATGAAATATGATACCAGTTATAATTTGTGTTTCGGTAAAAAAAAAAAAAAAAAAAAAAATATGACAGTTCTTTTTAAGAAGAAAACATTTTTAGGAAGAAGTAGAAAACCCAGGTTTATATATTATTTGGACTGATCAGTATTAAGCGAGAAGCTGACTCCGAGGATTCAGAATATCTCCTTATATAACTTTAATAATAGATAGGTTAAACAACCCTATGATGTATACGTGTAGAAGGGGATTCCCAGGAATTATGTGTGCATGATGTCATCAATTTATGTGGTTTTGTATCTGCTACACATTAGCAACAACTTACAACACGTCAGTTAAAATTAAGTCCTGAAGAAGAACCAAATGTGTTTGATTGAAGGATTTTCATAATGAAATTTTTCTGTAGATTATATTTTTCAGCATCTGTATTTTCTGATAAAATTAGGTCTTTCTTGCTTTAAGTACAAAATATTGAGAAACCGAAAGTTTAAAATAGATGCTTAAAACACGCCTTTATACATGTATATGTCCTAATGCGTAAGGTTGCATTCTTAACTTCTCTGATTTCCAAAAAATCTGATCATTGGAAATTGAAATGGATAAGATTGAGCCAATTGAATAAATGATTACTGAAATTGATTCTATTTCCATCTCAGACTAAATTATTCCATATTCGTGGTAATGAAAAAAAATTCTGAATAAAACTTACATGCTATATATCTTTCTTGATTTGATTTTCTTCCTGTTTCTTAACTTCTTGATAATTTCTGTGACAGAAAATTTCTTTTTGTAATGAAGGTCTGCGATTTCACCTTGTCATAGCTGAATTACTTATTCATTCAGTGTTTTTAAATCATAAATAAATACTATATCAGTAGAGTTTTAAAGCTGATAAAACATTGACGTGTCCAAGATACAGAATTTTCCATTTGTAATAATTCTTCCATTGCCATGCTCACAACAGAAGAAAAAGCTACGATTTGATCGTTCCAAATCACGATCACGTAGCAGGGTAAGGTTGTTGCATTATCTCCCTTACTTTCACCCTTATTTTTTTCCCCTCCTAAATTATTTTCATTTATTTTTGTACATTAATTCTTTTATAACTCGGAAAATCTGAATTGTCAATCAGTGACCTCCTTATTATCTCCCTTGATATATTTGTTCTTGGTGTTGTTACATTTTGTAATGTAGCCCTCGGAATATTTGTCGGTTACAAAATTATATCCCTTATTTTGTTGCCACAGTTACTACAATGTAGGTATTTCGCCTAAAGTTCCGCAATAATGCCACTTCAAAATTAGCCTTATATTGTTGCTTTTTCTGCTTTGAATTTTGTCCAGTCTTGTGAAAAAAAAAAAAAAACTAAATAAAAAAAATAAAGAATAATAAATAAATAAATTAAAAAAAGATAAATAAATAAATAAAAAGTAGATTGGTTGTAAGCAATTGATAAAAAAAACCCAGAAATATCCTGGAGACAATTTCAGAACATTGATATTAGGTTGAATGTGTATAGCAGGCAGATTCAGTTTCTGACTGACAAGTTATAACAACATGTTGTCCATAACAACAGTTTTATTATACTTATTGTTTAAATGTCATATTTTTCATGACATTTTCTTTTCTTTTCAAATATAACGTTTTAATTTCGTGTTAATTAATATGGCCAGTTGTCTCCCTTTCAATATCAACTTCAAGGTCTATAGAGGTATAACTGTGTAATTAAGTGCGAGCTATATACTTTGTCCCCTATTTGTTTGTGATCTATATAGTTGATATAATTATGTTACTGTGATGTTGGGAGTATAATTTCTGTAATTCACAATTAATTATTTTTGGAGGGACTGATAATTATATAATTGTTGTGTCGATACAGAAGTTACTTTGACCTCCTAAGAGAAAGTCTTGACATTTTAATATCAGCAAAATGAAAATAAATATCGGCATTGACAAATGTTATTTTGGGTTAAAATTTGATTTTACACTGATATAGAGTATAATATTGTATTTTTTTAATAATAGTTTGGTCCTTAAAAAAACCTGGATTTCCTATAGAGTATTACATTATATTTTTTGATAATGGTTTGATCCATAAAAAAAAACTGGATTTCCTGCAGGTAAGCTTGCTATGCTGATGTATTGGGTCCTGACCCAGTGTTGACCATAGTAAAGACTCTGTTTGAAGGTGTCTGGTTGCCAGCCCAAGTATTTAACTCTATTGATTGAACTCTGTAGGGTGTGTGGGGGGTTCTTTTGTGAGTATTGTGAAACAGACTATAGATAACAGCCTCTGTACCTGAGAAGTGGTCACTCCCTGGGATGTTCATGTTACAAACTCCCAAAGAGGAGTAATCACATTGAATTTTGTCAGTAGTCAGAATAAATTAAAAGCAAGTAATTTAATTCTAATCAATTTAAAAATAAATGGTACCAATCTTATCAAAACTCGAGGGAAAAAAAAAAAATTAATTGATACGATTATATTAAGTACAGATACAACCTTTAGATAAATATAGCAGCTTGGTGTAGAGAACATTGAAGTAATTTATTCTGTATATCTCAGAAGACATTAGAAAATCATACAGTAGAAAATACATATAGACGACCAAATTGGGACTCGAACCCAGGTCCTCTGAATTCTAGACGGATGCCAGTGGTATTTATTTGGTACATATGAGATGACACAAGAATAAATAAATCATACAGTAGAAACTAGCTCAGGTCTGTGTGACTATAATAAACCATGGTTGGAGAGGGGGAAATGCAACGACCACACTGGGAGTCGAACCCAGGTCCTCCGAATTCTTGACAGATGTCAGTGGTGTTGTGCAGCCCAGTTCAGTTCTCCTATAAACATATTATGACGTTAGTGTGAATATATTTCAATTAAAGGTCTTGTCCCTGATGTTGTAATAAAAAGTTCTGATATCCTGCCTTCTTAATTTTATATAATTGTACAACACACGGTATGACCAGAGATGTTATATAGAGTCAGGGCTTTTTTAGGCCGTTAATGGGCCCCATTCCCAACTGAAATCATTTCATATTTAAGCCAAATTCCCAAAATTTGCAGTTTACTCCTGAAAAAATCTTTCCCAATTCACCAATTTGATGAGACCAAAAGGCCCTTTTCCAAACCATTGAGAAAAAGCCTGGAGCGCTCGCTACTTTTCTTGGTTACAACCTCAATTTTAGATAAAAACATTTTTTGTTCCACTAAAACTGAAGTTCCATGTGTAACAGAGAGTTGATATAAACCACTGCCTCTGCTAGGGATCGAACCCAGGACCTCTGTATTACTAGCCTTCAACCAATCGAGATAAAGAGAAGTTAATTGGTGGAGCTGAGCAGTATATTGCGGTATATTTCTAACATACTCTCCCATTAGAAGATATTGCTCGTGTAAATAGAATTTACCCCGTAGGTGGGTCCCTGACAGTGGTCTCACGTATAAGTATTGACTATAAAATTGAACAAAGCTTTATTAAATGATGGGATAATGGCCACAACTATTGAGCGTAACACTGTTCATTTCACCTGTCACACGTCAATATCGGGGTCGCTGCTGACGTTGTCGTCATGACGATCATCTTTTGTCCCAGATGAAAATATTATGACGATGTTTACCGTGTCGTGTACGCCATGCTCTCTAACTTTCCCATACCACATGAAAAGCATGGAATGGGAGGAACACAAAACATGGATGTGTATTGTGGGACTATTGGGACGATGATTTATTATGACAACAAATTATATAACAATATAAAAAGTGAAAGTAGACCGTCAAAGAAGGATAATGATATCTAGGAAATTTTTTATGTGAAAAAATTGTTTATTGTTGAATTATGTGTTTTAATACTGAGACACAACAATTTGATGGTCATAACAATAAGTGAATCGGACAGGAATACAATGGAGATTTCTACAATGGAGGATTACACAATGGGCGTATCGGCTATTGTTCTATAACTTATTACAACTAATAAGTCTACATGTACCAGGATAGCATATTGATGGTACAAGTTCAATGTTTAATGTTAGTTTAACATTAAAATAAAAAAGTGAATTACTCACAAGTTTTCGTGAGAGCTAGATCAATGTAAAATATTTTTGAAAAAATTCTTAAGATGACATTTTATGCTGGAATCAAGATAAAAATTGAAGTCATTGACAACGATATAAAGTTGGTCACTGTGGTCAGTATGGAAAAGTAAGAAAATCGTGAAACAAGATGTCTTCTTTCCATGGTAACAAAAGGAAACTCACCGTTACTAAAAAGGCTACTAAGGTAAGATTGTACTTTACACAAGCTGGGTATTACTAAGATTGTACTTTACACAAGCTGAGTATTACTAAGATTGTACTTTACACAAGCTGGGTATTACTAAGATTGTAATTTACACAAGCTGGGTATTACTAAGATTGTACTGTACACAAGCTGGGTATTACTAAAATTGTACTTTACACAAGCTGGGTATTACTAAGATTGTACTTTACACAAGCTGGGTATTACTAAGATTGTACTTTACACAAGCTGGGTATTACTAAGATTGTACTTTACACAAGCTGGGTATTACTAAAATTGTACTTTACACAAGCTGGGTATTACTAAGATTGTACTTTACACAAGCTGTGTATTACTAAGATTGTACTTTACACAAGCTGGGTATTACTAAGATTGTACTTTGCACAAGCTGTGTATTACTAAGATTGTACTTTACACAAGCTTAGTATTAAGATTAAACTGTACACAAGCTGGGTATTACTAAAATTGTACTGTACACAAGCTGAGTATTACTAAAATTAGATTTTACTTAACACAAGATGGGTATTACTAAGATTGTACTTTACACAATCTGGGTATTACTAAAATTGTACTTTACACAAGCTGGGTATTACTAAGATTGTACTTTACACAAGCTGTGTATTACTAAGATTGTACTTTACACAAGCTGTGTATTACTAAGATTGTACTTTACACAAGCTGGGTATTACTAAGATTGTACTTTACACAAGATGGGTATTACTAAGATTGTACGTAACACAAGCTGGGTATTACTAAAATTGTACTTTACACAAGCTGGGTATTACTAAAATTGTACTTTACACAATCTGGGTATTACTAAGATTGTACGTAACACAAGCTGGGTATTACTAAAATTGTACTTTACACAAGCTGGGTATTACTAAGATTGTACTTTACACAATCTGGGTATTACTAAGATTGTACGTAACACAAGCTGGGTATTACTAAAATTGTACTTACACAAGCTGAGTATAAATACTAAATTGTACTTTACACAAGATGGGTGAAGATTGTACTTTACACAAGCTGTGTATTACTAAGATTGTATTTTACACAAGCTGAGTATTACTAAATTGTACTTTACACAAGCTGCGTATTACTATTCCAATATAAGGTTGTACTCTAAATAAGCTAGATATTACTATTACAAGACTTATGGTGTTATATGACATTAATAGACTTTTTACCTCGCTATCATGATGTCATGAGACTTTTTACCTCGCTGTCATGTCATATGAGACTTTACCTCCTTGGTGACATCATGAGACTTTTTACCTCCTTGGTGACATCATGTGACTTTTTATGTCGCTATCATGATGTCATGATAGTTTTTACCTCGCTATCCTGATGTCATGTGACTTTTTACCTCGCTATCATGATGTCATGTGACTTTTTACCTCGCTATCATGATGTCATGTGACTAATTTTACCTCACTATCATGATGTCATGTGACTTTTTACCTCACTATCATGATGTCATGAAATTTTTTACCTCCATCATGAGATTTTTTACCTCCATCGTGACATTATCTGGTATTATTTTAGTTGGTGTGGCCACATGATAACATCTTACAATGATCAATAAACATAGTAAGCTCAGCCATCTCTTTATATTAATGTTTGTGTAATCAATACGGTGTGCAGTCCGATAATGAAAGCATTTCCGGCCTTTGTAATTATTGCAATTTCAGAATTGATTTATTTCTACTTAAGAAAGTCAGTTTCTAAGCCTTCACTATTTTCGTTCCAAATATTCAATAGTGAAATTGATTTAGTCTTTCATCCGCCATTCTTGTCTACTGGTTTAGGAAAGTCAATAAAATAAAAAAATTTCTATTTCAGAAATTCAATTGGTAGAATATTTTGTATGCTTTCGCTGCATGTGTGTTTTAAGCAACCTATTCATCGTTACAATGTGTATGAGAAATGTAATCAAATTTATATGTCTGTTTTGGTATTTTGCGGCATAACTCTTGTTATTTAAGTTAAAAAGCTTGAGTGATTTGAATACAGTAATCTATGACTTACACTATATAGTTTAAAATGAAACCATGGTAAAATTTTGATGAATCAAATTTTGTTTGTCAATAGAATATTGCAAAGTTCTTTACTGGAGGAGAGAAATTCCCTGTAATTTAGTGAAACTGTCACGCAGTTATATTTAGGGGAATCTGAGGATAATATTGTCATAATTACTGCATTAAAATGAAGTTGAAATTCATCAGAAGATATTTTAGGATCATTTAAATTTTTTTTAGATCTTTTGAATTTTATTGTTGAATCCTGATTTCATAAAAAAAATTAAGTTTTGAAAATTACATAAAGGAAAATGATCAACCAATATATTTTTTTTCATTCTGTATTATTCAACATTTAGAAGGAAAAAAAATAATATATATATATATTGTAATATTTAAATGTAACTGTTCAGAATGTTTTTGTAAATGCATTTGATATTTTAGTCAAAATGTTGTTGTTTTTTTTCACAGAGAAGAAACTTATTGAAAAGGTAGATTATTTTATAGATACAGGTAATACAATGTATTCAATCTAAAACAGGCTTGAAAGAAGATGAAACTAAATATTTTCTTGGCATTTCAAAATAACGACCGTAAAATTTTAAATTTACAATATTGAAATTGTATGTTTCAGGAAAGTCGGCCAAGCACAAAAGACACCAGATCGAGTAAGGGGGCACCAGCCAAAGTTACGGTAACTAGGACAACGCCCGCTGCCAAAGTCGTAACCAAGCCGGTTAAACCAGAGGTGTGTAATAGTCATTATAGAAATGAGTCGTTTTCAAAATCTTTGTTTAATTTTTTTTTTTTTTTTTTGTATCATTGATGTAAATATCCACATTTATTAACTATATATGAACTAATAGTGACAACAAATGAATAATTTAAACAGATCCAGTCTATGTGCCATTGATGATGCTTAAAAAAAAAAAAAAATACTAATGGGAACTTTCAAACTTAAAATAAAGTTATATGACAACTTCATAATTTCGCCACCATTACAAAACTTGAACTTTTATCTGTTATTCTGATCCAGAGAAACAAGGATATTTGTGGTATTACATTTTACCATTTTATTAAAATTTGTTATTTTTCATTTCAGTCAAAGTCCCCTGTGAAAGCTGTGAAAGGTAAGGAAACAAAAATGAGGAAAAAATAACACAATTAACATTTTTCATCGCATTCATTATCTAATAGAAACTGATTTCCTTCCTGTCAACCTGGTAAGTTCTACATGACGGGTAAAGTCTCTCACTAGAAATTTAACAAACAAGGATTTATGGTTTTAATTAACTGTAATATAACGTTGGGAGAAGAAATCTTCGAGAGTTAATTCACCAATTATTTTAATATTGGTGGATGAAGAACATATTATTACATTTCGAAGCAATGTCACAACACTGTTGTCTTATGGCTTGTTTGTTGGATTTATGGCCCCGTGAATAGCCAGGTTCATTTTGAGGTGGGGTCTTCTATGTAGTAGTTGGTGGCTACCTCACTGAACAACATACAGGAGGTCCATCGAATGCCATCCAGAGCAATTACGGTAAAGTGTCTTGCTCAAGGACACAACCACGATAGCACAGATCGGCCCGTTTCTCTGAGCTTTCCGAGAAACACAAACCAAAACGGGTAGGGAGTGTCGTACCATGCACCTCAGATCTTCACCCTGAGGTTACGTGGCCGGCGCTCTCATCGACTGAGCTATCGTAGCTATCTTAGTTAATCTGTACTAAAATCTCTTCAGACCATCATAATGAAGGGTTCTCATAATATTAAATTGTAGCCATATATAAATTTAAATACAGAAGATTGTTAAATATTCTACAGTAGATCGATACCAGTCCTTCCTCTTATTAATATTAATGATATCCTTTAGCACGATTATTATATATTTTCTTCTTTTTTTGAGCAATAAAATTATTTGAACCTAAAATGAAATAGATTTAAAAAAAAAAAAAACCCAAAAAAACCTTATACTACATCATTTGACTTAATTTTATTATATGTTTTCTTCTTTTTTTTTTTGAGCAACAAAATTATTTAAACCTGAAAAAAAAAAATATTAGAAATTAAAAAAATCCTTATACATCTATTAACTGATTACAAGAGAAAAGTTGTAAAATATTTGAAGTAATTAACAACATTAAAAACCAGGGTAAACATAATTAACTGCCAAAATTAAAAGTAAGAAATAGAATAAAGCGTCCATATTAGGTTTTATGTAAGTAGCAGTATGGACGTGCCCTGAATTAGCCGTACAGACTCTATAGAATATTAGATGTAGTCATGGAGTCCTGATAACATCCGTGTACTGTCATACTTAACGCTAATAATCTCCGTCTATATTAATTATTAATTCCACATCCTACAACTAATTGTATTAGACCTTGTTACGGCAGTAATTGAAATGCTAACATGATAATGGTGTCGATAATTAAAAATCTATTGGGTCAGTTGAGATATGGACCTGATTTGGCAGACAATTGTTTGACTTTTAATTGTGTAATTAAAGGTTGTTGTATTTCCACTTTAGGTGCCCACTAATATGACAATGGCTAAGTTTGATGGGTCATTCATCAAAACTGACCATAATTTGGACTAATAGACATACAAAAATGGTGGCACTTATTTCAGTACCGGTCACTCCTTACATTTAGAGTGCAGTGTCCCATATTTATCCGCAAATAAGTCCCCACCCACAAATAAACCTCTCCCCACAAATAAGTCCCCACCCACAAATTAACCTGTACCTACAAATAAGTCCTCACCTACAAATAAATCTCTCCCCACAAATAAGTCCCCACCCACAAATTAACCTGTACCTACAAATAAGTCCCCACCCACAAATCAACCTCTCCCCACAAATAAGTCCCCACCCACAAATAAACCTCTCCCCACAAATAAGTCCCCACCCACAAATCAACCTCTCCCCACAAATAAGTCCCCACCTACAAATCAACCTCTCTCCACAAATAAGTCCCCACCCACAAATAAACCTCTCCCCACAAATAAGTCCCCACCCACAACTAAACCTCTCCCCACAGATAAGTCCCCACCCACAAATAAACCTCTCCCCACAAATAAGTCCCCACCCACAAATAAACCTCTCCCCACAAATAAGTCCCCACCCACAAATAAACCTCTCCCTACAAATAAGTCCCCACCCACAAATTAACCTCTCCCCACAAATAAGTCCCCATCCACAAATGAACCCCTTCCTAAAAATAAGTCCCCAACAACAAATAAGCCCATGTCCACAAATAAGCCCATGTCCACAAATAAGCCCAGTCCACAAAGGAGCCCTACCCCACAAATAAGCGTCTACCCCACAAATAAGCCCCAAATAACCCATGCTGATAAGCCTCCTCTTCATTTTTGTGAACCAATAAATTTTGGAATAGTAAGCTAAAAGTGATTCACTACCAAAACTTCAATACTAATACCTTTTAAGGGGGGGGGGGGGGGGGGGGGGGGGGAAGCTTGCTGTAAACCTACATATTATATCGATAATCTTATTGTAGTGTTATTTCCACTAGAAGCATAACGCTAAATTATGATTGCACTAATCACACTTTCTGTAGATAATTTTTGTGCGCCAATTCATTACACGCTAATCTGTTATAATTCGGGAAACGCACTAAAACTTGAGTATGACAAATAAAGTATGTTTATGGTATTTTAGGATAAACACGGTACTGTTAGTTACAATGGGGTCACTTAACAATTAAACAGTTTCTTCATTATCATTATAAACTGTTAATTCCTTTTTAGACAATAAAAAGGAATATGTTTATAATTTATGAAATATCCATATTTATTCCTTTAATTTCCTTCAAGGTAAAATAAGTATTGTTAATTTTTACTTCCTAAAACTGATATGTACCCAGGGTGATCAATCAGCATTTCATCAAACTACATAGATCATCATAGATTTAACCTGTTACCAGTCATGATGTTCATAGAGCTACGTTTTGTATAAAACACCCCTAATCCCCACAGTGGGATAGTCATAAAACAAATTATATTGGTATTTATACAGAAACAGCGGATGCGTCTATCCAGGATGAGGGCGGAGATCCTACGTCTGCCCACGTCGAGACTCGTCAGAGTAAACGGGCGAGGTCAACGCTTGAGACCGTTAAGGAGTCGGACCTCAGTGCTGATTTTGATGATGCTTTCGATCTCGCCGATGAGAACTCCTGGGTATGGCGGCACTTTAAATTACTCGACTTATTGATCCATTCTGTCTGTTTAGATGGAAGTAAATGGTCATTCTCTATCCTATATATTTATACAAGTAAGACAATAGTGATTTATACAAGTAAGACAACAGTGATTTATACAAGTAAGACAATAGTGATTTATACAAGTAAGACAATAGTGATTTATACAAGTAAGACAATAGTGATTTATACAAGTAAGACAATAGTGATTTATACAAGTAAGACAATAGTGATTTATACAAGTAAGACAATAGTGATTTATACAAGTAAGACAACAGTGATTTATACAAGTATGACAATAGTGATATAAACAAGTAAGACAACAGTGATTTATACAAGTAAGACAATAGTGATATAAACAAGTAAGACAACAGTGATTTATACAAGTAAGACAATAGTGATTTATACAAGTAAGACAATAGTGATTTATACAAGTAAGACAATAGTGATTTATACAAGTAAGACAATAGTGATATAAACAAGTAAGACAATAGTGATTTATACAAGTAAGACAGTAGTGATTTATACAAGTAAGACAATAGTGATTTATACAAGTAAGACAACAGTGATTTATACAAGTAAGACAGTAGTGATTTATACAAGTAAGACAATAGTGATTTATACAAGTAAGACAATAGTGATTTATACAAGTAAGACAACAGTGATTTATACAAGTAAGACAATAGTGATTTATACAAGTAAGACAACAGTGATTTATACAAGTAAGACAATAGTGATTTATACAAGTAAGACAATAGTGATATATACAAGTAAGACAATAGTGATTTATACA
Organism: Pecten maximus; assembly: GCF_902652985.1. Taxonomy (NCBI): domain Eukaryota; kingdom Metazoa; phylum Mollusca; class Bivalvia; order Pectinida; family Pectinidae; genus Pecten; species Pecten maximus. Next base: position 8,966,394 of record NC_047031.1, on the reverse strand, counting down.
AGTAAGACAATAGTGATTTATACAAGTGAGACAATAGTGATTTATACAAGTAAGACAATAGTGATTTATACAAGTGACAATAGTGATTTATACAAGTAAGACAATAGTGATATAAACAATTAAGACAATAGTGATTTATACATAAGTAAGACAGTAGTGATTTATACAAGTAAGACAATAGTGATTTATACAAGTAAGACAATAGTGATTTATACAAGTAAGGCAATAGTGATTTATACAAGTAAGACAACAGTGATTTATACAAGTAAGACAACAGTGATTTATACAAGTAAGACAATAGTGATTTATACAAGTAAGACAATAGTGATTTATACAAGTAAGACAACAGTGATTTATACAAGTAAGACAATAGTGATTTATACAAGTAAGACAATAGTGATTTATACAAGTAAGACAACAGTGATTTATACAAGTAAGACAATAGTGATTTATACAAGTAAGACAATAGTGATTTAATATACAAGTAAGACAATAGTGATTTATACAAGTAAGACAATAGTGATTTATACAAGTAAGACAACAGTGATTTATACAAGTAAGACAATAGTGATTTATACAAGTAAGACAATAGTGATTTATACAAGTAAGACAACAGTGATTTATACAAGTAAGACAATAGTGATTTATACAAGTAAGACAATAGTGATATAAACAAGTAAGACAATAGTGATTTATACAAGTAAGACAATAGTGATTCATACAAGTAAGACAATAGTGATTTATACAAGTAAGACAATAGTGATTTATACAAGTAAGACAATAGTGATATAAACAAGTAAGACATTAATGATGTTGCAAATGATTGCATTTTTATTTATTACCATATTTTTATGGCTAAATTTCAAAATCATTGAAATCTCAACATGTCCAACAGCTTTTTTTTTGTAAATGCAATGGTAGTGGCTGTAATTTTATGTTTTGATTTTTCTTAAATCTTTTATGTAATTTTGTTTTTAATGACAGGCACTTGTTCCCATGGAGACTGTCCCTGGTCGATTTGCACAATACCGTAAAATGGTGAGCATATGTAGAATATATTGTATTTGTGTTTGAATAGGGACTGGACTTAAGCTGAATTGTGCCATTTAAAATATTGCAAATAACACCATAAACTTTCGATCTTTATTTATTATAAAAAAAAGTTCTAATCAATCATAGTGTATGTTGTATCTTAAACAGGAATTATCTTTAAGAAAAAAGAACAACAATATGAAATTCAAGAATATAATTACACCAAAAAAAAATTTAATGTCACCGTTTGAAAAATTTGTATATGATAAAATATTTGTATATATTGTGATGAACTCACGTGAGTGTTAATTTACCACACAGACGGTACGGAAACTGTCGGAGCTAGAGGAACAGCTGGGTCTTACTGTGGCCAAAACCCAGAGAAAGGTCACGACCTTGAAGTCACAGTTCCAGGAACACAAGAGCAAGTGGGAAACGGTGAGGAATATTGTTACTATATATAACTAACTCTCACAGCTATAAAATGCCATATTGCATGTAAATTAAAAATTGGGTTTTTGAATTTATTTCTATAGTCATGGTAATCGTAAAGCTCCTTGTTAAGAAACTCAACAACTTTTTTTTTATTTCTTTAAATAAAATATATTGGTAAATTATCCATTTTTTACCACTAAGACCAATCAAGTTAAAATGTGTTCATGACCTCCTGAAGCTAAAGTTAAGTATCTGGAAAGTGAAAGTATGACATTTACTGGAGAGGAAGTCAGTCATGTTAAAATATGTTTATGAGTTTTGACTTCATCAAGCTTGAGTTAAGTATAGGGAAAGTGAAAGTTTGACATTTACAGGAGAGGAAGTCAGTCATGTTAAAATGTGTTTATGAGTTTTGACTTCATCACGCTTGAGTTAAGTATAGGGAAACTGAAAGTATGCCATTTACAGGAGAGGAAGGTCCTGATAGAACAAGTTGAACAAGCTCAGAAACTTCAAACTGAGGCTGAGAAGGAGGCTGATGTGGCAATGACACAATTGGAGGAGTTTATCAATGAACAAGAAAGACTGGTGAGCAAACAGTTTTATTCTCAGGGATGAAAAATGGGGACAGCTCCTCTCACTTGGATCTGTTATTTTGTATGTCAGTGATTATATATAATTTAGTTAAGATAAAGATAAAAGAAAAATAATTTTCCACAAATATTGAGAAGGTGAATTGATAGGCCTGCCTGTATATAGAGGTATTTTTTGGTTGGGTTCAAGATAGGCTGCTAAATACAGGCATGCACTTATGTTGATGACATAAAACCTGTGTACAGATTTCACCTGGCAATAGTGATCACATGTCTATAAGGAACACATAACCAGTACCATGATCATATCACCATTTGGATGTGATATCTTGTTTTAGATCTACCATTGTAGTTAAATCTGTAGCGGGACAGGACTGGGTCGATCATTGGTGACCAGGTAGCTCAATTGGTAGGGCATCCGGCTAGTGTTCGGAGGTCCGGGTTCGAACCATAGTCTGGCCACTACATTTTCTCCTCTCCTGTTACAAAATTGGCGCCCAACTAAAATACCCTCAGCGGTGGTATAAGGGTCTTGTGTGTCTTCGAGGGCGAAGACATGAAAAAAAGGAGGGAGGTGTGGACTGGGTCGATCATGGGTGACCAGGTAGCTCAATTGGTAGAGCATCCGGCTAGTGTTTGGAGGTCCCGGGTTCAAACCCCGGTCTGGCCGCTACATTTTCTCTCCTGTTACACATCGAATATATACACAAAAACCGATTGATATTTCCCCTACAGAGTATCATGGAATTGCCTGCATTCACATGTATTATGCATATAATCTTTATAAAGAACAATAGGTCTGATGTTTAACATTGTATGAAGCCCCTTGACTGAATATCATAGTCTTCTAATAAGGACACAGAAAGATTACTTAAAGATTTAATTTTCGGCAGCTTTATTTACTTTTTATTCATTTATTAAAGTATATTTGTTTTTCTGGAGTCATGTCTGTAATTTTCAGATATTGAAAAATGTTTTATTTTTAATTTTGTGATGTAAAGCTAACAATTCTTTAAGAATGAAGCAATGTTGTGTTAATACTTATATACAGGTGTGTAGTGATTAGGGGGAGATAACTCTGTCATACTGAGTAATTCTGGTCACGGTAAGGTAGATTTAAATCAATCAGTACAAAGTGTTGAAATACTGACACCGTTGAGGCACGAACTATCTGTTCAGGTAACGGAGATAAGATTCTGTAAACAATTAAATACAACAACAGTCAGGTAAAGAAAAACTAAAACAAAAGACAGGTACTCAAAAAAAATCCTCGGGTAGGTATTTAGTCTCTGGGATTATTACACGGATACAACACTGGTGTCTCCTTCTCAACGTGGATTCCATGGATAAAAGTTTTCAGATATGGATAATATATGTGCTGTAAAAATATAAAACAAAATTTCTAATATTAAAAAAAAAAGTTAAAAACTTTTAAATATAGGATTTGTAGAAAACATGTGTATACACTTTATCTATGGGATCTTAAACCAGGAATTTAAAGTTCTGAGGTGATGAGACGCTGGTGTGTTGTGGTGATGATTTAGTGTATTGTTGGTAATAACAACAAAAGTGATAATGGAGGAATCGCCAGATTTCATGGTCGTGGGGAGTAGTTTTAGACAGGTAGGCCGGCTGATTGTGTCTGTCTTATATCATATAGTTGTCAATCATCTGTTCATTTCTTAATCCAATTTTTTCATTCTGTCTTCTATCTGTTGTCTTCTATTTGTCCATCTGTCCATTCCCCCAATTCAAATCTGTGTTTGTTTGTCCATCTGTCCATCCCCCAAATTCAGTTATGTTTGTTTGTTCATCTGTCCATCCCCTATATTCAGTTCTGTTTGTTTGTCCATCTGTCCATCTCCCCAAATTAAATTGTTTGTTTGTTCATTTGCCCATCTGTCTATCCCCCCCCCCAAATTAAATTGTTTGTTTGTCCATTTGTCCAACTCTCCCTAATTCAATTCTGTCTGTTTGTTTGTCCATCTGTCTATCCCCCAACTTAAGTTTTCTGCCTGTTTGTTTGACTGCTTTTCTACACAAACCAGCTATTGAGGAAGTGAATGTGATTTGTCATCTGTAATACTATAATGATGATACAATGATATGTTGAATAACCTCTCTATCAACAGGAGGAGGAGGAGGAAGTGAAGAGACAGGAAGTCGTGAAGGGTGTGTCCAAACCCGTCATGGTCAGTATCCCTACACAGCACGAAGACGATGAGTCAGAGGTCGTGACCTCTAGCTCCCCCAAGACCTTGACCCCTGTACAACCGGGAGCGGAGACCGGGGCCCCACCTCCAACGTTTGTCCAGAGTGAGGAATCCGAACATGAACTGACCAATCTCATGCAACAGACTGACGATGCCAAGGTAAGGAAAGGTCATGACCCTTGACCCCAGTAGTTAAAAATATATGCCTAAAGATGACATAGAATTATTTTTCAGCGCAAAAAAAAATTGATTGTTGGAAATGTTTGTTCTGCGGAATATTTTTAGAAAGGTAATGCGACATAGAATTATTTTTCAGTGCAGAAAAATATTATTGCTGAAAATATTTTCGTTCTGCAGAATATTTTTAGAAAGTTAATGCAGTAGACAGATAGTATTTTAACATTGTTTGAAGTTGCTGCCTGTGAATCAGTTGGACTGTGAATGTGTGATAAGTATAGTTTGATGTTACTGTATGTAGGCAGGAGATGTAATGGAAAATTATCAGATATAAGATTGAAGCCTGTTCGATTTTACAATGTTGTTAATTCTTGATGACAGGTGTCAGTAAAGTCAGGTGTCTGTAACATCGTTCGTACAGATGACGAAAAGTGCTGGAATTCATACTTACATGGGTGGATGGGGGTTGGGGTTGGGTGTGCGTTTGCTTGTGTTGGGAGGGGGGATGTACTTACTATAAACATGTTTTTCCAGATTTCTTAAAAATGAGTAGTTTGTCATGAGAAAGGATTTCAATCATCAGCATTATTCACTTAAATTTCCAGATTTCGGTGTTTGGTTATTTATTACAAATAGTCTTATAAACATTTTGATTGTACAGTGCAATTTTGTTAATTTTTTAAATACTAAAGACAAAAATTACCTCATTTCCCTGCAACATCAAACTTTCATAAAATAATGCACCTGATAAATGGAGAGAAATGTGGTGGGAAAATGCTTGAAAAGGGCTGAATTTTGTTATGAGAGATCTGTGCGAACCTGATTAAGGCGTTGATGTATATGATATATACAATTATCATGCTAACCTTGATTTTGTTTTAAAGTATGAGAGACAGAGGTCAGACAGCAAAGTCGTATCACGAAGGTCATCGTCAATTAATTCGGATGTGGCACCTTGGCTAATGGCAGCCGAGAAAAAACCTCGGAAATCTTCAGACAACGAGGAGGAGGAGGAAGATGAGGAGGAGGAAGAAACAGCTTTTCGGTCAAGTGCATCAAAAGCAAGTTTCCGCGCAAAAAGTGAACAGGTTGCCTCTGAAATGTCAAAGTTAGAGGAACCAGACGAGGCAGAAGAAGACGAAAAAGAGGAAAGTAATGACATAGAGCCAAATTTAGTAATTGATGAAGAGGGAACCGTTATATCCAAGAAAAGCCATAGTTCCCAAGAACGTAGATCTGTAGCCTCAAAACTATCGAAGAAAAGTCTGTCGCGTAACACAACAAAGGAAGATACACAGGATGTGGTCAGGTCAAGGGAGGCCACTCCGAATGGAGAGGAAAATTATCTGTCGGTCGAGTCTGACCAGGATAGTAAGGAGTCGAGGTTGTCGAAGGTTCCATCTCAGACGGAAAGTGAAACGTCAAAGGTTACACAAGATCGACAGAGGACAAAGTCCAAAATGTCTGCATCTCAGGATGAAGTTCAAAGGTCACCATCCCAGGTGGTATCTCAGAATGAAGTTCAAAGGTCACCATCCCAGGTGGAGGATTTAGAGAGAGAGGTGGAGGAGGGATCTGGGTCCCACAACAGATCTCGCAGGGGCTCCCGTCAAAGTCGCAGCCAAACTCGTAGTAGCATGAAGAGAAGAAACTCGATTAAAAGTTTGGAGAGAGCCGAGTCACAAAGAAGTGTGGAGAGGGTTGAATCGCAGAAAAGTAAGGTTTCTGAATCGAGAAAAAGCAGCCAATCCAGGGCTGCCTCAAGAAAGAGCGAACCGTCCATAATTACTCCAAGGAAAAGCGATCATGAAGGGTCAAATGTTTCTCGGGAGAAAGAGTGACTTAGAACTCGAGGATATATCGGAACCAACGGTAGAAGACAGGAAACTGGAGTCGAGAAAAAGTAATAGTGATGTTTTATCGAGACGAAGCACACGGCTCTCTAAACATCTGACTGTCGAGGATATCGGTGACATAGCAGCAGAAACCGTGTTGACAGATCGTAGCCATGGCGACGGTGAATTTTACAGTGAGGAAACTGAGGATGAACCCATCTTTGATGTGCAGGTTGTAACTCAGGAAAAATCGGAATCCAGAAGGACTGCATCCCAGCAACATGTTTCCACTGACAATTCCCTTGATCCATTCTCCCGATCCGGAACCGCTCAGGATCCGTTTGCATCACCCAGATCTTATTCTCAGGTTTAAATACGTTTTATTCACTGATGTTGTCACCTTCACTTTGACCTTGATGTTGTCACAATGACCTTGATGTTGTAATCTTTATCTTGATATCAAAACTTTTTCACCTTGAAATTCGAGTGAACTTGACCTTTGATGTATCTTGATATCAAAACTATTTCACCTTGAAATGTGTGTGACCTTGACCTTTGATGTAATACTTTGTGATTCTCTGTGAACTTTTTTGCTTTGTATATTTTTTTGTAAACCTTCAGGATTATCTATAACAATGGGAATATATTTCATGTACAAGTGGACATATTGGCCTGAGGAATATAACATGTTTTAATGAAAAACCGTGAAATTAGTATATTAGTGAAGTTTGTATTTATGTTAACAAAGTTTTCAAATCAAAATCAGTGGAAGGGTTGCAGAGGCTGCATAACGATATTCTTTTAAGAACATCATCATTTTCAAAAACAAAAAAAGCAACAACAAAAAAACAGAACATGAGCATGGAAAATATTTACTCACCAAAATGTCCACTTGTGCAGAAACACTATCTATTTCAGTACATTTTCCTCGTACCTGAGTGTTGCAGTTTTTGCATGTTCTTCACATTTCCATCTGTTGTAGTAATATTTGTCAGATTTTTTTTTCATAAATGTTCAAGTGATTTGTCTAAATCTATTCACAATGTCATGTGACCTTCTGAATGTCATGTGACATGTATGTTAAATGTGATTTTTAGATATTGTTCAATTTTTGTTTTCCTCTTCAGAAGCAGTTTTAGTAAATTCTCTGATTTTTGTCTTACATTGCACATTAGGAAATGTATTTGGATAAAGAACAATATCATCATGATAAATCAATCCAAATTACTCTACATTATTAAATGTTAAAAAATGATAATAGAAATTAAATGTCATTAACATTTATACATCAGATATTTATAATTAAAACAAAATTGTTATACATTTGTGTCAAAAACATGTTTAAAACACTGAGAAAAATGTTATCCTTTTAAGATATAATTCACAAAAAATATGAAAATTTCCTTAAACTTGATTTTAGTTTAAAGAAAATTCTGAAATATTTCTTAAAATGTTGTATTTGTAACTGGTTAAATATATTGTTATTTAAAATTCTAACTCTTCCATGACTTCAGAGCATAGCTATTCCCCAGCTTTTCTCGTTTTTACTAGATTTTAAGTTGGCGTTATAATTTTCAGGCACAGGAGATAAATGCCAGAAAATCCTCAGGAGCGTTGTCCGCCCCGCCGGCTGTAGAACCGGAGGCTGAGCCACGAGACAAGGTAATTATAATCGGAGGGGCTGTCTTTTATCTGGGCATAGAGATTATTGTGTTACGTACTGCATATGGTAAATGTTATTTCGTAATTCTTTAAAATCTGTCGTAGTTTTCTCATTGAAATACATTTTTTGTATTTCATTTGTTTGTTGTAAAATAATTCTTTGTCTTGATCCGTTTAGCTGTTTTCTGTTTTGAATGATAGAAAAAATTAAACACTTAAAGTCTAAACTAAGACACATTAACCTTTAGTGAACAAAATATTTAGAGATAAAAGTTTTTTGATCTGTTATCGGACTTAGTCTATAACTAATATACTAAATGTGAATATGCAAATATGTCAGAAAGGTAGTCAACCCAGTATTTGTGTTATTCAAAAAATTGAATTGTAGAATGTTTGGAATAACTTTTTAAATTTGTATAAGGGGTTAGTAAACTTGGTTGAAATTTGTTTTAATCGGCATCAAAAAAAAATATAAATATTTACAAATTTATTTTTTTTATCTACCAGTGTGACAAGACGGTAGGTTTATATAGAGAGTTGTATTTAGTGTGGACATTCAGCTTGACGATTTCATTGGCTTACATAATTTTTTTTTGTTTAAAAGCTTTAATTATATTCCCGATCCCTACAGATAGATTAACAATTGTCTTACCTGTAGAGTTGTAGAATTTACCTGGCCGGAGTCTGTATAGTATTTGTTACACCACAAGGCAGCTATATATACCCATGTTAACCGTCAATCATTATTACTTATATTCTGTATGTACAGTAACACAGTAATATAATATAGGTTTGGAAAGACTATTCATATATCTATTCAAACAAGGAAACGCTTTTATTTTTTTAATCCCTAGTATGATTTTGGAAGAATGCAATATAATTGCAAAAATTAAATGTGTGAAAAGTTATGGAACCAAAAGAAAACTTTTATTTGTAATTAAATAAAAATAAGAAAAAAAATAATATAAATAAATAAATTTTGAAAAAGAAGCAAAATCACAATTGTAATTCAACAAAATGAGAAAACAAATTAATGAAAATAAATAAATTCAGAAGAAAAAAAAAATGAAGTAAAACCACAATTGTACATGTAATATTAGTTTAAGGGCGTATGCTATATAAGTAAGGCTGTTCAAAAGAAAGAGAAAAGTAATTGATTAGATATTATTTATTTAATTTACTCAAAATACATATATTATAATTTTTATACATCACAAGAAAACGGTAGTGGCTTATACCTCTCCTATGTACAGCTTACATGTATCTAAAATTAGGATTCACAATATATAAAAAACAATGGGATGTAGCATAAATATAATATATTGTAAAAATAATACGCAATTAATATTTGTAATCAAAAACATTAACTTTTCAAAACAGTTTGATCTGATCCCTGAGAAATTTGCAGTAAATTATAAATATAATTCTCATTTGAAATAATCCATTTCTTTTTTTTTTATACATTTTAATGGATTAATTGTTTGATTTTTTTTTTTTTTTTTTGAAGTGCATTTTAATTGCTTGATGACAATTTAAACCAATGTTTGGATTCGTTTGTTGAATGTCCTAGATGTGTTTGACATTTTTTTTTTGGTCTGAAACGTTTTTACAGTGTGGGTGTATTGTTTTGATTGATATTTATATAACTATTATAATTTGATGGTCAGTACATATTATTTTATATGGCCGTGTCTATCTGTCCAGTGTAAATGTTTTGTTCAGAGATCTCTCTTACCAATATCAATTGAAAATTTATAATCATGATGATTATAAAGTTGTGTTTTCCTGAGAATCATTTAGATTCAATGTTTTTTTTAAAGAGTTACATGTATATGCGCTTTGTTTATTTCAGTACTTAAATCTTGTTCAGAGGCCTTGTGTGTCTATTTTGACCGACCTATTTAAGATTTGCAAAGGTTTATATTCATGATATGCAGTTGTGTTGCTTTTTAAAGAGTTGTTGCCCTTTGATAATTTAGGTGTTCAGTTAATCTTCTGACTTTAAAGTTGAGTTCAATTAATGTCTTTGAAAGACTTATTTTCATGAAATATTTTGAATCTCCTAGGCAGCATTTAATTGAACAAACATTTTCTTTTTTTTTTTTTGGAATTAGAATTTATGGGGACATGATCTAATTCCTTTATTCAAAATAATGGAACCTATTATTAAAATGATCATTAAACATATACTAGTGGTTTTTATCTTATAGTTGCTCATGATTGTAAGAGTTGTTCCCCTTTATATTGATTGTAGAGTGTTAGTATTTTATTTCTTCACAAAGGGATTTCTTGATAAGATGAAGGTTCTCTTTCGCCGAAAAAAATATTAAGTATCAAATTATGCAATAAAAACTCATAATTCAATATTCTTATTATTTGAAATGACTTTAAAAAGATTTGATTGACATTTCAACCGGTTAAATTATATTCTTGTGATATTTTCCCCATGGCCTCCTCAAGACACGTTCCAGTATGTCCGCCCCTCGCTCTCCTCCTCTGTCTAGATCCCGCGGGAGTGTTGTATCACAGTACGTCACCCGCGGAATGACAGGAACCACACCAATTGAGGAATTATCGGAAATCGGATCAGTGAACTCTGGAAAGAGCCGCAGTCGCTCCGCAGGGTCAAGGTCATGTAAGGAGTGGGTACTCCATATCACGCCGCAGTACCGTTCACGACAGGGGAGCGCAGTCAGCGGCCACGATATAATAGATGCATTAATCGTCGAGGACAACCTCCCGAAATGTCAGTCGTCTGCTCTAAATAGCATGAAAACTATGATGGAGGAGGACAATATGTCCAGCATGCAACACCGCACGTTGGAATCCGTCCGGTCTGCGCTCAAGACACTTCAATGAAAAGGATCAAGAGTTATCTGATCTTCAACTGGAGCGAACAATCACGCTTATCTCCCTTGCTAGTCAGCTCACCGAGGAATCCATCCAGCTCGGTGTTTTACCAGAAAGTGTGTTTGATGCTTTCGCTGATATCAACTCACGAGCGAAATCCAACATGAGTCACGGAGGAGAAGAAGACTATCTGATTGATGACACACAAGGGGCCGAACTCCTGCGTCCAATGACGCAGGGCTCCGTCCTCACCGAGGTTTGTGATTGGATGAATTTTGTGCACGTAATCCTTCAACAAAGTTATTGATACACAGCAACTCCAGAAATCCTCACCACTTATAATCCCCAGAGCCTTATACTGGATGTTTAATATTCCAACTTTACGCCAACTTTCCGGGTGATGCTCACCTTCACGAATTTCCTTTCCAACAATTCTCACTCCTGACATCATCTGTTTATTAACTCATCACAAATTTCTAATTTCTTTTGAGTAATTTTGAGTTTTAACCTTGCTGAATTTTAAATCACAGTTTTTTCGACTTCTCTGTGTTTTCACTCTAATGCTGCATCAACATTTCAAACAAAGTTGTAAAATGTCAGCTATCTTCTCTCTGGGATAAAATTCATCACTTTGCAGGTTTAAGATGAAAAAATCTCCTGATGAAGAAATTTTCCAAGAGCCAACATCCTAACAAGTTCATATGTGTGTTGTGGATCATCTACTAGATTTTGGTGTTAATATCATATAAAACGTGTGTAACACTTTCTCTTTTATAGATATTTAAAAGTTATTCTGAAAATGTTTTTTTAATATTTCATATCTTTCTCTAATTCATATGTGGGAATTACCATAAAAATTGATAATTTCTATAATATAAAAAATCTTTTTCAAGAAATTTAATCGTGCTTCCATGTCCGTTTTGTTAATTGTATCATAATTTCCATATCAGCCTTCAGTCACAGAAACCTCCTCAAGTTTAAAACAGCTGCCTCCTTTGGAATCTTTCCTTTTCTCGTCACAATCCCAACGTTTGACAGGAAGTCGGCAGAGAAGTCTCAAGATGTCGTCTGCTCATTTGGACAATAAATATCAGGAGCGAGCTCGGGCAGACTCCAACATGACCTTACAAGGTCCGCTGATGACCTTTGCTACTATGGCAACCGGGGGATCGACGAGGAAAAGTAGTCCAATAACGCCGAGACCGAAGTCGGTGACCAAGATGCTGTCAAGGTCGCAGATGTCTCGGACAAAGAAGGCTGACATAGGTCTAACGTTCGGATCGCCCGAGTACTTTGAATACCCAGGAAACGAAGAAGGGTATCTCTACCATGGAATTAAAGTCTGCGATCACGGAACAAGTCCAATATTTCAGCTTATTTTGTACGATAATGGAACAAGCCCAATATATCAGGTGACTTTGAGTTTGGTTATGACCTTGACCCCTTCATCCCTGACCTTGACCCCCTCACCTTAATTTGACCCAAACTTGCTAATCCATTTGCAATGTTGTTTTATCACAGACATCCATTTGATATTAATTATTTTTCTTCACTTGACATGAATTTGTTTTGTAGATGTTGAAATTTGTTTAATACACAGAGAGTTTTTTTTATCACCTGTTGTTGTTCTGCTAACAATTTGTTTACAACTTCTTAAATCTGCAATAAATATTTCTGCTGCAACAAATTAAAGTAATCATAAAAAAAAATAAAAAAAATTCCATTCTTAAATCTATCAATGAAAAAATGAGCATTTCAATAATGACAGAAAAAAATTAGACTGGCCCCCTGTCTCTAGAATATTAAAGTTATTTAAAAAAAAAGAGCTTTATGATGTTGGTCCCTAGTATATGTCTAATTCATGTTACAAGCTAGGGGGAGATAATCTAGTATTAGAATTTAGCTTGGCAATTCTTAACAAAACAACTTAAGGGGATGGTGGCCATGCAGTCTAGAGAAAGTATATAATTTTATGATCTAATGGTGAAAAAAAATAATGGTATCAAAATGGGGCAGAAAGTATATATTTGATTACAGAAGTAGTGTTGAGGTTAATTAATGGTTTAAAAAAAATATAAGACTGAGCTCAAGAGATTTGGATCCTCAGATTTAATTAGGAGTTATTAGGTACATTTATTTACCACACATCTTTGTGTTTTTTTCTATTAAATATCAGATGGTACGGCTTTTGCCCCCAAAAGCAAAGGTAGGTTATCGGTCATTTAATTTGTTTGTAGCGGTCAGCACGGTCAGTAATTAACAGACCAACTAACCAACCTGTAATAAAGGCCAAGGAAACTAATTAAAATGTTCCTGGTGATGTCCACTCTTATATATATGACAAGGCTGTAATTAGGTGTTAAAACCAAAATTATTGAAGTCATTAATTAAGTCTCAGGTAATTAGGCTTTTTGTGTTAATTTTGTGGTCGGAATCAATTATGAATATTTCAAAGTATGAAGGAATTATTTTGTAATACAAGGAATATTTGGCGTAATTACTTTCAAGAATTTGGGTATTATCCAAACCAGTACAGGAAGGAGATGTTTTCTGTTTGGCCTTACACCTAAGGACAGTGATATATATAATCTGTTATATATATATATATACTGACAGTACACACTTACCTAATCTTATAACAATGGTCATTGTTTATGTCTGTTTATCAGACTGGACAATCGTACTAATCCATTCTAACAATGAAAGTGACCACATGGGTCTGAATGACCGGTGAACAATCAAGTGATATTGATGTGTTTTGATCCACTACTGGACATTAGCACTGGACATAGCAGACTGGACATAATGTCTGGACATAGCACTGGACATATATATACTATTGGACATAGCACTTAACTTAGTTTCTGGACTTTTTAGCCCACCATCATCAGATGGTGGGCTATTCAAATCGCCCTGCGTCCGTGGTCCGTCGTCCGTCCGTCCGTCCCTCCGTCCGTCCCTCCGTCCGTAAACAATTCTTGTTATCGCTATTTCTCAGAAAGTACTGAAGGGATCTTTCTCAAATTTCATATGAAGGTTCCCCTTGGTGCCTAGTTATGCATATTGCGTTTTGAGACCAATCGGAAAACAACATGGCCGACAGGCAGCCATCTTGGATTTTGACAATTGAAGTTTGTTATCGCTATTTCTCAGAAAGTACTGAAGGGATCTTTCTCAAATTTCATATGTAGGTTCCCCTTGGTGCCTAGTTATGCATATTGCGTTTTGAGACCAATCGGAAAACAACATCGCCGACAGGCAGCCATCTTGGATTTTGACAATTGAAGTTTGTTATCGCTATTTCTCAGAAAGTACTGAAGGGATCTTTCTCAAATTTCATATGAAGGTTCCCCTTGGTGCCTAGTTATGCATATTGCATTTTGAGACCAATTGGATAACAACATGGCCGACAGGCAGCCATCTTGGATTTTGACAATTGAAGTTTGTTATCGCTATTTCTGAGAAAGTACTGAAGGGATCTTTCTCAAATTTCATATGAAGGTTCCCCTTGGTGCCTAGTTATGCATATTGCATTTTGAGACCAATCTGAAAATAACATGGCCGACAGGCAGCCATCTTGGATTTTGACAATTGAAGTTTGTTATCGCTATTTCTGAGAAAGTACTGAAGGAATCTTTCTCAAATTTCATATGAAGGGGCCCCTTGGTGCCTAGTTATGCATATTGCGTTTTGAGACCAATCAGGGAAAAAAATGGCCGACAGGCAGCCATCTTGGATTTTGACAATTGAAGTTTGTTATCGCTATTTCTCAGAAAGTACTGAAGGGATCTTTCTCAAATTTCATATGTAGGTTCCCCTCGGTGCCTGGTTATGCATATTGCATTTTGAGACCAATCTGAAAATAACATGGCCGACAGGCAGCCATCTTGGATTTTGACAATTGAAGTTTGTTATCGCTATTTCTCAGAAAGTACTGAAGGGATCTTTCTCAAATTTCATATGTAGGTTCCCCTTGGTTCCTCTTTATGCATATTGCGTTTTGAGACCAATCGGAAAACAACATGGCCGACAGGCAGCCATCTTGGATTTGACAATTGAAGTTTGTTATCACTATTTCTGAGAAAGTATTTAAGGGATCTTTCTCAAATTTCATATGTAAGTTTCCCTTGGTGCCTAGTTATGCATATTGCGTTTTGAGACCAATCTGAAAACAACATGGCCGACAGGCAGCCATCTTGGATTTTGACAACTGAAGTTTGTTATCGCTATTTCTGAGAAAGTACTGAAGGGATCTTTCTCAAATTTCATATGGAGGTTCCCCTTGGTGCCTCATTATGCTTATTGCATTTTGAGATCAATTGGAAAACAATATGGCAGACAGACCGCCATCTTGGATTTTGACAATTTAAGTTTGTTATCTCTATTTCTCAAAGTACTGAAGGGATCTTTCTCAAATTTCATATGTAGGTTCCCCTTGGTCCCTTGTATTGCATTTTTGGACCAGTCTGTCCTGAAAACAACCTGGCAAACAAACAGCCATTATCGTTAAATCTCAAATTTCTTATATAGCTAGGATTCCCTTGTTTGAAAAGTACTGGAGGGATATCTCAATTTGCACAGATTAGTAAAAGGAAGGGAAAAATAGAGAGAAGATCAATCTGACATACAACCTATAAAGATCATTCAATGGTGGGCGCCAAGATCCCTCTGGGATCTCTTGTTTGGATGTATCTATGGACACTCTCTAAGGTATTGATTATAATTAACAGGTAATTAGCTCTTCTCCATTCTTATTAAGGGTTACAGCGGGTTACAGAGGTTACAGCGGCCCCCGGTTACAGCGGTGTACCTCAAGGAGAAAAACATCAATTATATATCTCACACACTAAGCACCTGATATATCTAACATGATATCTTCAAATATCATTCCTAATATTTCATATTTCTAACAATTTTAAACTTTATTCATAAATTTAATCTATAATTATGTATAACTTACTTATACCTAATTTATTAAGATTTATTGCGGCCCAATTAAGTAAATTTCATGCTGTAAGTAATTAATGTTTGGCAAGTCAGGACAGACTGGTTAAAATAAGAAGAGTTTATATATACATATATTAAGATACTAACAAGTCCATATTATCATTAATGAGTTCAAACTTTATTAACATTTATATTATAAATTGATTCAGCACATTAATTTGTACGATAATGTAAATACAACTAAACAACTGGATCACTATTTTGAAAAGTCGAAGGTTGAAATGCGTCCTGCTTATCATAAATGTTTGGGAGCTTTAAAACTGTTTTAATATACCCATCATTTCTAAGAACGGTATAGTCCTACCCGAAATACTGACTGGGTATGAACAGTTTAAACAGCTGTAAACTTAGTAATATCCAGTACTGACTGGGTATGATTAATATCCAGTCCCCTCAATTTTGTGGGGAAGACTCCTGAAAAATTCCTGAAAAATTTTACTCTAAAAATTATCACTTTTGTCAAATATTTGATAGAGGTAATGGATTTTCTTTAAGGTAATTTAGATTTTCAAAAGTTTGAATTTATAGCTTGAAGTTTTGGTTCTCTTTAACATAAAGTAATTCACTGAATGGACATTCCAAAACATCTGGCAAGTATGAGCAGGATTAGACTTGGTCAGATTAACACTGGACAATCATATGATAATATCAGACTGATTTCAGTAAAAGGCCAGTACAATGCCCTCCTGACACTGATATCCTATAAATCACTTCCAATACTTCAGACTAAATCTGTACATTTAAACCAACAAAAGCTACCTAAAATGTGGAGATGTCAATTTGTTTTTTTCATTTGAAACAATTTATAGTCATATATGTCATTTTGACTTTTCACATTGGTTGACCTGTTGTGTGTGATTGGTGTTGTTTTCAGATCAAAGAGGCAGCTGAGGACATCATCACGGATTCTGACCCTGCTATAGTTTCTCATCAGCCTCAAACTGTCGAACATTCTGAACAGTCTGAAAATATTGAAAGTTTCGATAGGGCTGGAGTTATTGATGTTTCTGATAAGTCTGAAAATGACGAAAAGTTTGAAATTATTGAAAATGGTGACAGCTCATGTAATTTTGAACAAGTTGAAAATTCTCAAAAAAATTCAGTGGCTGAAGATTGTAACAAACCATCAAACTTAGAAATATCTGAATCTTCCGAAAATTTTGAACAGTCTAAACTTCCATCTGAAATGATTTCTGGGGAAACTAGTTTGGAAAATGAACAAAATTCAGAAACTCAGACGATTTTTGATCCAGAAAAGCAGGGGGATTTACAAACACCAGAGGTTTTGAAAAATTCTCCCATTGAGAAACAGAGTGAGAATTCAGAATTAACAGACATGTCTTTTGTATTTAAAGAACAAGACAACATTTCAACTGACCAATCAAAAATGTGCTCTGATGATGCTAGCCAATCACAAAAGAGCAATGACGCCCAACAAGATAATTTAGTCAAATCAATGAGTCCTAACCAATCAGAACAACCCACCAATGACCGTACAACTTACCAGAATGAGGTAGATTCTGACCAATCACAGGCTGAGAAAATCAGCCAATCAGACCTAAAGGTTCCTTTGTCTGTCTCAGATTGTAGTGCAAAGGTCGAGAGTAAGGGGTCATCTGCAACGTCAAGGTCAGAGGTCATAGACTCCAAGTTCATCAAAAAGGTTGATATTACTTACCCTAAGGATGAACATGCTGATGACATTGATGTCAAGGACAATTGGGACAGTTACCATGGTGATGGAGTAGAGGTCAATGATGATGAAAGCAGTGTCCAGAATATAGACACCCTTTCTGGTCATGAAAACGAAAACATTGAATCTGAAGCTTCTAGATTAGATACAATCAGAATTGGATCAAAATTACAATTGTATGGTTCTGATTTCAAAAATCAAAGAAAGGTCATAAGGTCAGAGGTCAAAATCCCAGAGGTCATGACACAACATTTTGACCCTTCATTGTATGACCGTGAGAAGTTGAAGGTCACAGGTCTGCCTTTAATGCAGGACAATTTCACCGAACCCAGCAACAATGTCTTACCATCTAGTAGAAAACCATCAAAGGTCAAAAGGTCACAGAAATCTAATTCCGATTTATCCCTTACAAGACGAAATGTTATTTCCCCTGGACTATTTCCAGTGGGAAAGGGTCCAGTTCACGTCGTTATGGAAAATGCCTTTCCTTCCCAAACAAACGCAGATATAGGCAAGTTAAATCAGGCTATTTATTCGGACTCCAGAGATCACAAAATGGTTGAGAAGCCGTTTTCTAAAACTGACCAAGTTGAGAACGTTCGACCAGTACAGAGGTTCAGAGAAACTATAGATGAGGACAGTATACTAACCATTCATACAGGGATGCAAGGCACCATGGGAAATTTTGTCACTACTCCAGAGGTGACCAGAAATCATAAAAAACGAATATTCTCTAACAAAGGGAGATAATTGGTGTACAGAATAATCTATAGGTTGATCAGTAATAATTAAATTCATGAAATATGAAGTAAAATTGTATTAAACAAAATTTGTGTTGATAAGTGCGATTATTTTTGAAATTCTACTGATAGTGGGTTGTTTGTCTGGATTATCTCCCTTTGTGTAATTCTTTCTGACATTTTTATCAACTACAGGAAAATGCACAAACTTCCACCAATTTATATATTATGATGTATTTTTCATCCTTTCTGCGTCCTCAGTGACTGGAATGGAGCACAATCACACAAACTTGTTTATATACCGGAAGAATCTACAACATATTAACCAGGCCAGAACATTGATAATATTTAGTATAGATCTCTCATATCTTATTTCTTTTCTGTTCTTAAATTCTCCCTAAAAAAATCTAAACTATTTTATGGATTATTTTGGCCTTAGTATAACTGATTGAACAGTGTTGTATTTTAATGTTTAATTTTAATATTTTCAATATTTATGTCATCGAAATGAAATTTAATTTGTAACAAGGATATTGATATTACAATTTGTTGAAAATGACGCACCACATGTTTTTTATATCCTTAAATCCTGAATAACATATGAACTATTTGATGCTGAATTATTGAGATTTTTTATGTTTTGGTGTATACTTGAGTAATTTTAACTTTAGATAATTCTTTGACTCCTCACCAGTATTTATTCCAGATTTTCTCTTTATTCCAGAAATCAAATCTTCCACATTTGATGATAATCACTGTTTTGGTAAACTTTGTCTAATATTGATGTAAAATATTTTTCAGCTCCTTTTCTGATGAATAAATATTCATAATGAATATGTATGAGGAAAAATTTGCATATAAATGATGAATAATTCATTATTTGATAGATATGAAGACTGAATGAAATGGAAGATGTATAAGATATACAATTAATATTTGCCAAAATAGGGTGATTTTTCTCTCCTTTTTGAGGGGATAGGGAGTGGATTATAAGAAAAATCCCAAAAAGGGTTGTCATAGTTATAATCCGTAGTGTATATTGAATTATTGTGCTTAATTTGTTTCATACCTGTAAAAAATCTTCATACCAGCTGTCATACCTGTATAAATCTTCATACCTGTATAAATCTTCATACCTGTATAAATCTTCATACCTGTATAAATCTTCATACCTGTATAAACCTTCATACCTGTATAAATCTTCATACCTGTATAAACCTTCATACCTGTATAAATCTTCATACCTGTATAAATCTTCATACCTGTAAAAATCTTCATACCTGTATAAATCTTCATATCTGTATAAATCTTCATACCTGTAAAAATCTTCATACCAGCTGTCATACCTGTAATTCTTCATACCTGTATAAATCTTCATACCTGTACAAATCTTCATACCTGTAATTCTTCATACCTGTAAAAATCTTCATACCTGTAATTCTTCATACCTGTATAAATCTTCATATCATACCTGTATCTGATACTACAAACAATTACCAGAACTCCTGGTGGAAATCTTACCAACCTTTAACTACACACTTAATGTTCACTGAACTAGACACCAGTTTATCTTGTTGTCATGGTTACAAAACTTGGTATGGAATAAAATTGGTAATTTCTGTTGTAAGCACTATTGATAAAAGCAGTTCTTTGCTTAATTATCAGGAGAGAATAAGATGTTTGGTTTAAGAATAAAAAACTGTGCAAAAGAAATATATTGTGTAGATAAGGATGTTAAAAATATTGTCCTGAAACTTCTATAGTCAATACAACTTTAATTGAATCACTGCATTATATGTAAAATTCAGAAGGAGAGAAATGTTATATAGAAAAGTTCTGGTTTGTTAATGGACGAAACTGATCCATTAATTATGAAAATAAAATTATGTTAATAACAGTTTAATGATCAGGTTAAGTGATCTAAAGATTAAATATTGAACAATATAATTTTAACCAAGTGCATGGTATTTTGTAAATTATACTTGTATTTCAGAGTTTTACAAAAAAAAACAATTAGAAAATTTAATATTATCTTTACACCTGGAACAAATATGACACAAATATTCCTTGTGAGAATAAAAGATCATGATTATATTGTCGGAGGAAACCAATGATAAATATAACACAGACATTGATGATGTCACAGGAGCACAGACATCGATGATGTCACTGGAGCACATTTTATTTCAGGCTTCTGATCATGAGTCTATTATAGACTAGCTAGAGACTGTTATAATTTTACATTTCTGAAGTATTTATGTTTTAGTTTATCTTCAATTTGATTAAAATTAATGGAATGCTCAAAAGAGTTAATTGATATTTATGGAAATGCATCTTCAATTAAAAAGTTAGTTAAGTCTTATAAATTAATTTTCAAACATTCTGATGACCCAGAGTTATTCCAAATTTTTGATTGGTCGAATAAATGTCAAACATTTGACTTACCATGAAGATCTATTCAAAAGTTATGGTTATTAGATGCTCTATATTTCAAACATTTGACAGACCCAGACTCAGATTGTGCCTAAAACAGAGGAAGAGATCCGCGCGTGCTCTGCCCTGAGTCGAGCTTCCTTGAGGAAGGAGTATCGTAACAAGTTGGGCGAGGTTCGTGCAGCTGTTGAGGACCGCCGAACCAAGTCACCCGCAATATCGATCCCTTCACAGCGATCCTTAGAGGACGATCAACTGATAGACGAGGATGATGATGATGACATACCATACAATGAAATTGACGGTAAGATGTTAATTTCAATTAAAGTTCAAAGATATAAATTATAATTGGATATTTGAGTCGCTATATACATCAGATGTCTGTTGTTACCTACAAAATGTTTTTATGTTTTAGATATGAAGAGAGAGCAGACGATGGAGATGGGAACATCCCCACCCCCAGGGCAGAGAGGTCAAAGTTCATCAAAGTAAGTCAAGGTCATAGCAGATGAAGTATGTTATTAGTCTCCTACCAGTGAAACCGGGGGGACTATAATTTTCCTCCCCATTAGAAATACTCTTAGAATGCTTGTTTAAAGATCTTAAGTTCAGTAAGTAAAGAAAATATATCAGTTCAATAACTCTCCCAGTTAAAGTGTAATTCTTTTCAGTCCACATTGTTATTATTTGAATTCTGCATACTTCTTCAGCCTTGCACCCTACTGAAGATCAATTTAATTGTTGATGAAACAGCAAAAATCGTAATTTTGTACCACTCTTTTGTTTCACAGAGCATCATCTGTATAATATTATAGGTTTTGAAACATTCAAAAACTTCTTCAGACAATCTGAAAAGTTGATTGATTGAAATAATACATTAAGGTCAGTAAAGGTCAAATCTTAAGTTCAGAAAGGTCACTATGTATATAATTAATTATGGTGACATATGACCTTCATTGACATTTGATACCCTGGGACTTTAATATTTCTGTTTAATCTTTTACAGATTATCACAAGTCGGTGCGGACCATCCAGTCGTCTCCGAGTACCTGCGCCTGTACGAGGGCGTGGTCCAATTCAGGAATGCTCTCAGCAAACTTATGGTCGATAGAGGTAGGTTTTTATTGGTCAATTTCCTATAAATATAAGAAACATAATCATCATTACTCAATGATTGGGCTATAGTGAGAAATTTTACTTGAGATTAATTGGCATCTTTGAAAGTTTGATATGGAGTCATATTAGACAGGTTTATCCGACCAGTATGTTGTGTATTTGAAGATGTCTGATTAGACAGGTTAATCTGACCAGTACATTGTGTCAGTGAAGGTGTTGGATAAGACAGGTAAGTATGACCAGTATGTTGTGTCATTGAAGGTGTCGGATCAGACAGGTTTAAACATGACCAGTATTTTTTGTCATTGAAAATGACAGATTAAGCAGGTTGATCTGACCAGCATGTTGTATCATTGAAGGTGTCAAATTAAACAGGTTGATCTGACCAGTATGTTGCATCATTGAAGGTGTCAGATTAAACAGTTGGTCTGACCAATATGTTGTGTCATTGAAAATGTCGGATAAGACAGGTTAATCTGACCAATATGTTGTGTCATTGAAGGTGTCGGATTACACAGGTTAATATTACCAGTATGCTGTATCATTGAAGCTGTCAGATTAAACATGTTTAGCTGACCATTATTTGTGTCATTGAATGTGTCAGATTAGACAGGTTAATCTGACCAGCATGTCAGTTTGTTAACGGTGTCAGATCAGACAGAATGGTTTAATTTATAATCACAGATATGCTGCAGCCTAGTGGGATTCTGGAGGATATCGACACCAAGACATTCAACAGTACAGGCAAGGTGGAGCCCCAGATAGAGGGAATGACACACAACGTTTATCACGGTAAGTTACCTGTGTATAACGAATCACTGTGTATAAAGAATCACTGTGTATAAGGACCTCCTAAAAGACACCTGTGTATAAAGACTAGCTAAGACCTGTGATAAAGACTAGCTAAGTATTAGGACCACCAGTGTATTAAGAATCACTATGTATCAGGAATCACTTCAATGAGGACCACCTCTGTAGAAGGAACCACTTTGTATAATGACCACATGTGTATAATGAATCAGTGGTTGTAAATACACATTTGTATTAGGAATCATTAATTATAAATTTCTGTGTAAAATTTGAGAAGCTATACCAGAATAAAAATAATGATTAGTATTCAAACTTTACCATGAATTTCCTCTGATTGTAATGTGTGATTTTTGATAGAAATTTTAGCTCATTTTGGTGTGTACTTAAAACTTACCATACTGGCAGATCTTTACATGTGTTCTTGTTGACTGTTCCAGTGTTCGAGGAAATCCTTAGTGTACTGTCCAGTATTCTCCAGGCTGACCGCGTAAGTCACACACATTCGACCTTTGACCCTTCAGTCCTTCTATCGAGCCTTGTCCTTTTAAATCTGAATATATAAATTTGTGAAAAATGCCAAACAAACAAAAATATAAAAACAGAAACTTGCCCCTTACCCCAGAGGCTTATCCATAATCTTATCACTAAGCCCTCAGAGGTAAACATCCAATGGTAATGACTGTAACTTATTTCAGGAGCCAATGGTATCCTCCCTTACTGGAGGCGGTATGATCATGTCCAGGGATACCACACAAGCTGTCGTCGGCCCCAAGTCTGCTGAGTCTGGTCGGGGACCCACTGTCACTCGCGCCAGTCATCACTCACAATTCTCCGCAAAGAGCGATGTATCGGACCGTATTGCACTCCGGGAGCTTCAGGAACAGTATGACCGGCTGTACGTATCCCAGGGACCTCTTATCCCTTACACTGGACCCAGATTCACCCTGACCTTATTTAACTGTCATCTGACTAATATATGAATGACGCCTGAATTTTACTGACATCTGTCATTAAACCTAAGTTTACTGATGCCTGAATTTACTGACGCCTGAATTTACTGACGCCTGACTTTACTGACGCCTGAATTTACTGACGCATAACTTTACTGACACCTGACTTTACTGACATCTCACTTTACTGACAACTGACTTTACTGACACCTGACTTTACTGACACCTGACTTCACTGACAACTGACTTTACTGACACCTCTCTTCACTGACACCTGACTTTACTGACACCTGACTTTACTGACACCTGACTTAACTGACAACTGACTTTACTGATGCCTGACTTCACTGACACCTGGCTTTATTGACACCTGACTTTACTGACAACTGACTTTACTGACAACTGACTTTACTGATGCCTGACTTCACTGACACCTGGCTTTATTGACACCTGACTTTACTGACACCTGACTTTACTGACATCTCACTTTACTGACACCTGACTTTACTGACACCTGACTTAACTGACAACTGACTTTACTGACGCCTGACTTCACTGACACCTGGCTTTATTGACACCTGACTTTACTGACACCTGACTTTACTGACATCTCACTTTACTGACACCTGACTTTACTGACACCTGACTTAACTGACAACTGACTTTACTGACACCTGACTTTACTGACATCTCTCTTTACTGACAACTGACTTTACTGACACCTGACTTTACTGACACCTGACTTTACTGACGCCTGACTTTATCATTGCCCTATTAAAATTTTGTTTTTGGAACTGGATTTTTCTGGATCATTAAGAAAAGAATGTATATATATTTCTACCACAATACCCTGTGTTATTCAACTCTCAGACCATCAGTTAATCATTACAGCTGTTAATTAACAATCTGTTTATACCACATGTGGTATAAACTCTGTACGCATTTTGATTGGCTAACACGGTGAACTTTGACCCAAGCTGCAATTGTTATTGACATCATCAATAATCTAATGACGTCACATCACCGGGTCCCGGACGTCACCGGTACACTTTATTTGCATACGCGAAATTAACCTTGGCCACGTTTCCCTTTGATTCAAGCCGATATTATTGTGGTAGAAACAGGTCACAGGACTCGAAATTGTTGGATATGGAATTTATTTGACACTCGTAAGTTATTTTTTAAAAGTTGCAAAAAACACTCGCTAAAGCTCGTGTCTTTTGTAACTTTTAAAAAATAACTTACTCGTGTGAAATAAATTCCATATCCAACAATCACTCGTTGTGTAACCTCTATTTATACAGTCAGAAGTATAAACAGCTGAAGAGACAACTTAAAGTGTTATGTTGTTGA
Source organism: Pecten maximus (assembly GCF_902652985.1). Lineage (NCBI taxonomy): Eukaryota > Metazoa > Mollusca > Bivalvia > Pectinida > Pectinidae > Pecten > Pecten maximus. The sequence continues at coordinate 8,941,495 of NC_047031.1, read as the reverse complement.
TAGTCATTGTGTTTATGTTACAGACAGCACCAGCTGACGAGTGATACCAGGAAACACGAGGAACAAATTAGGTAGGTCAATGTTGTCGTCAGGTTTACGATGTCATTTACCTGTCACTCTTAAATTAAAATTCCTTAACTTTGTGTTTATAATGGCAATAAACGGGTTCCTACAGATGATGAAAAGTGCTGAAATTTGGAGTCAATGCTTGAAAAGTACTGGAATTCATACCTGCTGTATTTTTCAGATTACTTAAAAATGAGTAATTTATCCAAAAAAAAATGGTAAAAAGGTTTTGATTTTCAGCACGATTTAATTTGATTTTTGATAATATCTGGACTGCAATGATTATTTATTACAAGCAAAGTCTTTTGAAGACTTTTACTTAAAGGACACATTTTAAAAAATTTTCATCATGTTAAAAGACAAATCTTTATAAGTTCTATAAGTTTGGACAAAAACACCTGGAAAATTCGGAAAAAGTGCTGGAAAAATTTTGGTATGGAAAATCTGTACAAACCATGCGATATAGTTCATAATCTGAGTCACAAAAACGAATGTTATTAGTCATTAACATATTTGTTTCCATGGTTACAGACATAACACCGTTGTCATGATGGAGATGCAGGACACCATTAATGAGTTACAGCGAGAGTTGTCTAACCTTGGAAGGTCGTCCAGTCGGCTCCGACCTCAGTCTGATACCACATCACCCCACGTAAGTAAACAAGTTTGTTTACTTTTTATAAAGATTTAAATCACAACTGACACAGGACATTGCCAGTTCACAACAATTTCTATGACGTCAGGGAAATAAAACAATGACGTCATGTCAACAATTCGTCATTATGACATCGTAGCATGCGCAGGGCTCAAAGTGTTACCTATTTTAGTGGCCATGGCGCCTTAAATTCACCATTGGTGACCAGTTATTGACCTATAAGGCGCCTGCATGGCCACTAAAAAATTGTGTAAATATGTGATTTGGTTAATCTTTCAAAGGTTGCAGTAAATGCTAAATTGACTTTTACAATCGAAAATGTTACAGAGATGTTATACTGTATTAGAGAATTAAAAGATTTTTTTGAAAGTTAAGACAACTTGGCTAATGAATAACTTTTCCAATTGGCTCCTAGATTTTATGACTTGGTAGCCAAATAGGCCACCTGGTAAAAATGTCCTCTTTGAGCCCTGATGTGTTGACATTAGCTGTCTTTCCCTACCAGATTAAAGACAGATATGTATTTTCACTACAAAAAAAAAATTCTCTGTGAAGTATGGGAGAACACCATATCTGTTCATGCCTATAGGGCAAAGCTGAGTTATTTTTTATTATTATTATTATTTTCCTGGACTTAAATGAATATCACCATGAAATATATTTCATTATTATCAGGGAACGACAGATTCAGCTATAATGTTTACCAGGCTGGACTCGGAGAGAAATTCCAAAATAATGAAAAGAGCAGTAAACGACCAGAAAATGAATGCAGATAAATACAAGGTAAAAGGGAGATAACTTGTTGCACGAAAAATACTTGTTATGTGGGTCGTTTACCTGTTGATAATAATTCTGCATTTTCTGTTTTTCTTTATAGATAAGTAAGAGTCTGTTTTGTACAGTTGTGATGAAAATCACTTCAGGTACAATAATTTTGGGAAATATCTATTCATACACATGTTAAAATCTTTATCCGTTAATCCAGGTTCAATTTAAATATTATGTATATGATTTTACAATTCCCAAATTTAATTTATTTTAATTTGAATTTATTTTATTTTATTTTATTAAATTTTAAATTTATTTTAATTTTAAATTGAATTATAATTTATAATTCCCAGGATGCATTAGACAAGATGGAGGACTATGTTGGGCTACCAGCTCAGAGATTTGCCCACCTTGTTCGTAAATACGTCCACCATAGTCGCATGAAGGAAATTGAAGGTGAGGAGTTGTATTTTACTATATGAATTATTTATATTTACTGAAGAGGAATCAAAATCGTGTTATTTTTTTGTCATTAATTCAAAATCTTCCCAATTTGTTTGACGTGATAGTATCTTTACTATTTTCTTGTTTCAATGAGATTGTTTTTACATTTCGTTTGTCTTTTCAGAAAATGTCAAGAAGAGCAAAAGCCTTAACGAAAACGTGTTTGAGATTCTCGACAAGATGGAGGCTCTTCAGAATGAGGTAGAATATTAAAATGGAGTCATTGAAGATTTTACAAATAATACACAGTCTCTATATTATACAGATCTATGTCAAATTTGAAATGCGTTGAAAATCTCATAAAAAGCTACGATTTGAATAATCTTACTGCCTATTCAGTTGTAAATGTAATATGTTAGTTTCGAGTTAATCACCCTAGAAAATTTTCTACTGACTGTTTTGTCAACTTTTGTATGAAAATGAAATTATTTATAAATTTTTGGGTTGATTGACTGGTATCACTTACCTTACTTCTGTACATCCACAGCGGGCGAAGACTTGGGCCGACAAAATGGACCAGATGGGTTCGGAGAGACTACGCCTCGCAAATCTACTGATGGAGACACTTGACTCTATAGAACAAGAGTCAGGAATTTTCCTCATCAAACCCATGTACTCCTACCGTGGAAGGTAATTATACAAACCATGTACTCCTACCGTGGCAGGTAATTATACAAACCATGTATTCCTACCGTGACAGGTAATTATACAAACCATGTATTCCTACCGTGGCCAGTAATTATACAAACCATGTATTCCTACCGTGACGGGTAATTATACAAACCATGTACTCCTACCGTGACAGGTATTTATACAAACCATGTATTCCTACCGTGACAGGTTATTATACAAACCATGTACTCCTAGCTACCATGGCAGGTAATTATACAAACCATGTATTCCTACCGTGACAGGTATTTATACAAACCATGTATTCCTACCATGGCGGGTAATTATACAAACCATGTATTCCTACCGTGACAGGTAATTATACAAACCATGTACTCCTACCGTGACAGGTAATTATACAAACCATGTACTCCTGCCGTGGCAGGTAATTATACAAACCATGTATTCCTACCGTGACAGGTAATTATACAAACCATGTACTCCTACCGTGACAGGTAATTATACAAACCATGTACTCCTACCGTGACAGGTAATTATACAAACCATGTACTCCTGCCGTGGCAGGTAATTATACAAACCATGTACTCCTACCGTGATGGGTAATTATACAAACCATGTATTCCTACCGTGGCAGGTAATTATACAAACCATGTATTCCTACAGTGGCAGGTAATTATACAAACCATGTATTCCTACCGTGGCAGGTATTTATACAAACCATGTACTCCTATCGTGGCAGGTAATTATACAAACCATGTATTTCTACCGTGACAGGTAATTATACAAACCATGTATTCCTACCGTGACAGGTAATTATACAAATCATGTTCTCCTACCGTAGCGGGTAATTTTACAAACCATGTATTCCTACCGTGGCAGGTAATTATACAAACCATGTATTCCTACCGTGACGGGTAATTATACAAACCATGTACTCCTACCGTGACAGGTATTTATACAAACCATGTATTCCTACCGTGACGGGTAATTATACAAACCATGTACTCCTAGCTACCATGGCAGGTAATTATATAAACCATGTATTCCTACCGTGACAGGTAATTACACAAACCATGTATTCCTACCGTGGCATGTAATTATACAAACCATGTATTCCTACCGTGGCAGGTAATTATATAAACCATGTATTCCTACCGTGGCAGGTAATTATACAAACCCATGTACTCCTACCATGGTACATATAAATGTAGGTAATTATACAAACGATGTACTTTTATCAATACAGTGCCTTTAATACCGATTCTGAATACAAATAACTCATGAGGGCTCAATGGATAGCATGCTCACCTTTTATCAAGACAGCAGGGTTTGATAACCTGATTTTTTGATATTATTAGGATCTACTCTGGGCTTCTCTGATATAGTCACCTATTGATCATGTCCGTCTGATTAAAATAAGTTGATATTAATTTTGAGTTAAGGCTGTATGGTACCATGTGCCATGTGACAGAATTTATATATCTTCATTCAACTTTATGGATTGGCAAAATAGAGTTAAATATAGAACTGATTTAAAAGTAATTTGGACATGAACATAACAAAGTAGATGAATTGCGATTACACATGTAATGATTGACATACGATAGTGTTGAACACACGTTGTTGTATATGTGTATTGTCTGGTACGTCATATGAAATGTAAGCCTGGTCAGCCTTTCAACATTAAAATTGTTAGGTTTTAAATGAAATCAATTTCAAGGTAAAATAATCAGAATTTTATTAAATGATCTGCTACTTTCTAAAACTTTCAGAATAAATCAAACTATGTATATAACTTCTTCAGGCAAATATATATCTTATTGGTTTTTGAAGAATATTGCAATTTCTTTATTGAATCCACAGTATTATCTAAGATAAACAAAATGTTTCTAAATGTCTTCAATGAAAAATCTTCAAAAGCATCTCTAATGCAAGCTTTTCAAATGTAACACAATAAAATATTGGAGAAAGATGTAAAATGTCACTGGAAATTTATACGCAATGTTGTGTTGTTGATAGAATAATTTTGTTAACGGATTAAGTGAATTGAGGGAAATAAACTGTACAGTGATTTTGATTTCAAAAATAAACAAAAAACTTATATATCACAAGAATGAGACAGTTAACGTTTGTTATATCGGTACTTGTAAACATATGATCCAATCGTTACTATACATCTGTGTCTCAAATTTTCATAAAATTTCAGCAAGCTTAAACATTGTAAACCTTTTTGAAATATAAATATTTCAAAGTTTAAAATTTCAGATTATAAATCTATATTATATTTGGAATATTCCAATCATAAATTATGGAATGTGTCTCTTTAACTTTTGAGATACTGTACATATATATATACAATGATTTTTATTCTGTCACCGACAGACTCGGTTGATGAAGCTGACAATGCTTGGCTGTACAGCCCTTTGTCTTGTCTAAGTTAGGTATCAAGACTATATAATAGATTGCTATCAGTTTAATGTGGCGGCCATTGTTTTGAGTGTCCGGTTACCACATTCCAGTATTTAATTCAGATCTAATTAATATGACTTAAGAAGATCTAGTTTATAACTTTATGTTGACGTGGATCTCAAGAGAACTAGGACGTCCCTTCAGGTTTGTTTATGTTGAGGATTTTGTTTGTAAGGTAAATAATTATCGTTAACAGGTAGATAATCCGCTAAATATTTCTATACCAGGTAAATAATTATCGTTAACAGGTAGATAGTCAACTAAATATTTCTGTATTAGGTAAATAATTATCGTTAACAGGTAGATAATCAGCTAAATATTTCTGTATCAGGTAAATAATTAGCGTTAACAGGTAGATAATCAGCTAAATATTTCTATATCAGGTAAATAATTATCGTTAACAGGTAGATAATCAGCTAAATATTTCTATACCAGGTAAATAATTATCGTTAACAGGTAGATAGTCAACTAAATATTTCTGTATCGGGTAAATAATTATCGTTAACAGGTAGATAATCAGCTAAATATTTCTATACCAGGTAAATAGTTATCGTTAACAGGTAGATAACCAAGTAAATATTTCTATATCAGGTAAATTATAATCGTTAACAGGTAGATAATTAAAGTAAATATTTATATACCTGGTAAATAATTATCGTTAACAGGTAGATAATTAAAGTAAATATTTCTATGCCAGGTAAATAATTATCGTTAACAGGTAGATAATCAACTAAATATTTCTATATCAGGTAAATAATTATCTTATTTAAATAAATGAGCTATGTTTTTATGTTTATATGAAGAATATTCATATTTCACTAGCAGGTTGAAAACACAACAGTAATGCACTGTACAGTATTATAAAAACTCTGTAGTATCTTTGAAGTGACGACTTCAGTGGCTGTGAGATTTCTGTATACGAGAATGTACACATTGATAATTGTAGATATTTTACTGTAAGACATTTATTCCCACACTTTATCATAAAGTTTAATGATCGATCTTTTTCACCAGGTCCAAATATTTGAATGCTCCTTTGACTATTCGGTGAGGGAAAATCGTGATTTATAATATTATATACAGTATACACTTGTCAGGGTGAACGTTTCTGTGTGACCCGAATTATGTATTTACAATATTAACTGTCTATCAAATTAACTTTTGTACACAGTAGGATTATAATGGTAAAGATCAAACCGACAAAGATGTTATATTTTTTTTCCTGCAGTATATATTACGACCAATGATTTCCGTTTTATAACACATTCCAGATATGACATATACTTAAGGTGTCAGAAAATATTTAGATTGGAATTACTGTTGATTCCTGGCAATATTTTGTAAATGTCACTCAGCCATAGAAATTGTTATTCTAATTCATAAATATGGTAAAATAATATGGCTAAAGTATGATAATTTCTGATGTCTGATTTTGTCTGTACATGTAATTGTCTTATTTTGTCTGTACATGTAATTGTCTGATTTTGTCCATAATTGTCTGATTTGTCTGTAATTGTCTGATTTTGTCCGTAATTGTCTGATTTTGTCTGTACATGTATTTGTTTAATTTTGTCTGTACATGTAATTGTCTGAATTTGTCCGTAAATGTCTGATTTTGTCCATAATTGTCTGATTTTGTCTGTAATTGTCTGATTTTGTCTGTACATGTATTTGTTTAATTTTGTCTGTACATGTAATTGTCTGATTTTGTCCATAAATGTCTGATTTTGTCTGTAATTATCTTATTTTGTCCGTAATTGTCTGATTTTGTGCATAATTGTCTGATTTTATCCGTAATTTGTCTGATATTGTCCGTAATTGTTTAGGAAACAATTTATTCAGTTTAGCTTTACTCAATGTTGGCAAAGAAACCAAAGTATAGATAGAAGATACAAATAAAATAGATGTCCCACAGTATTTTATGTTTTACACTGTATGGAGTTCAATGTGAAGCACATCACACCAGTGTCACAGGTTTTCACTAAGGAAGAAATTTGTATCACGTCGTTTTTCACCAGATTTATCTCCCCTTAATATAGAGTGACATTAACTGTATGTACAGGAATATATTATCATATTCTCAGTAAGTGTGAAATACTTATCTATATACAAAAATATATTAAAGCTTGGGTCTACCGATTACTACAAAACAAATGTAATATTTGTGAATAAATTTGGAATAACTAAGTTACATGTATAAAAAACAAGTAAAGTGGATATGATTTATAGTTCAGATTAAGTATTTCATTTTTTTTTTTTTTATATAATGTGGTTGTAAAAATACATAATATGATATAGATTCATATTCCCACTTCATATTTAAAATGGTATATCAACTTTCTCATGCATATTTTTATTCTGATTTTATCATTAAGAATTTCATGAAAAAATATTTGTGTTGATGTGAATTAGCTAAAACAAATTTGGAGAAATAAGAGATACACAAAATCAAGTAAGAGTATAATTTGTTTCCAGGGATATTAAGGATGCTCGGTATGGAGGTAAACTAACTCGGCCAATCAGGCCGCAACGAAACTTATCACCACACAGAGAAAACCAGTCATCATTTGCTCCTGCACCTACACCAGCCTCTAACATGCGCCTTATTAGAGGTCAGCCAGTTCCAACAACACAGGTAAGTAGGTCACTGTGACCTAGATTGGAGTTTTTTCCGTATATATGGTATAACACACACCTTTTGTAACATATTTGACATGGACATTGGGGAATTTCTTTGTAACAAAAAAAAAAAAAAAAACAGAAATGTCAAAAAATCAGATTTTTTATTTTATAACTTACATCTTGTAATCCTTGGTTGATCAGTTGATTGCTTTCTGTTGACAGTCAATGACACATGAAACTACAGTGCCTAAACACGAAGTACCTCGTTCCCTGGAAGGAGATGAAGGAGGGATCTCTGGGGCATCCCTTAACTGGGTTGGGACGTCCCAAAAACAAACCTGGAGTGTAAGTTTCCATTATTGCTGACTCAGCATTTTCTGTCAATATTTATTTGTCCATTTTTAGCTCACCTGGACCAAAGGTCCGGTGAGCTTATGCCATGGTGCGGCATCTGTCGTCCGCCGTCCGTCAACATTTGCTTCAAATCGCTACTAGTCAAAACGTTCTTATTGGATTTTGACCAAATTTGGTCAGAAACATCCTTGACGGAAGGGGATCAGATTTTGCATAAATGGTGACTCTGACCCCCAAGGGGCCTGAGGGGCGGGGCCCAATAGGGGAAATTGAGGCAATTCCTTTAAATCGCTACTAGTCATAAAGTTATGAATGGATTTGAACCCAATTTGGTCAGAATCATCCTTTGGGGAAGAGGAACAGATTTTGCATAAATGGTGACTCTGACCCCCAAGGGGCCAAAGGGTCGGGGCCTAATGAGGAAATAGAGGTAATTCCTTCAAATCGCTACTAGTCATAAAGTTATGAATGGATTTGAACCCAATTTGGTCAGAAACATTCTTGGGGGAAGGGGAACAGATTTTGCATAAATGGTGACTCTGACCCCCAAGGGACCAAATGGGCGGGGCCTAATTGGGAAATAGAGGTAATTCCTTTAAATCGCTACTAGTCATAAAGTTATGAATGGATTTGAACCCAATTTGGTCAGAAACATTCTTATGTGAAGGGGAACAGATTTTGCATAAATGATGACTCTGACCCCCGAGGGGCCAAAGGGGCGGGGCCCATAGGGGAAATAGAAGTAATTCCTTTAAATCACTACTAGTCATAAAGTTATGAAAGGATTTGAACCCAATTTGGTCAGAAACATCCTTTGGGGAAGGGGAACAGATTTTGCATAAATGATGACTCTGACCCCCGAGGGGCCAAAGGGGCTGGGCCCCATAGGGGAAATAGAGGTAATTCCTTTAAATCGCTACTAGTCATAAAGTTATAAATGCATGTTGTAAACTCAGAGAGTCTGGACTTCATTATTTCTTTAAAACAGTTGGGATCCCCACACTATAACCATATATAGCATTGTTTGAGGTTAACAAACAAAAGGAATTGAACATGAACATTATTTTGACATTTGGTCAAATCCAACCAGGTGAGCAATACAGGCCCCATGGGCCTCTTGTTTATTAACGTTTAATCATGGTAAGGCGCTGTTCTTCCATCCAACTGTCTGTCCACAGTTTATGATGTATCATACTTCCAGTGGTCCTGAAGTTTGTAAACGTGGTTTCTTTACTTGTACGATCTACATGCAAATTTCTGAACAATTTTACAAGTGAAATTTGGTATTACTTACTAGATATTTAAAGAATTTGTATATATTAAGATTCTTATGTATAGAAGGTCATGAAATATCTTCTTGTGTTGTCTACCTTGCAGATGAACTCTTCTGTAGTGAGAGGAGATCCAGAAAACTTCCTTAGTTCTCAAAATCCAAATGCAATGAACACTCCCCGTATATTAGAACTGGATATCAACAGAATGCTGATTGGTCAGAATACAATCAGGTTTGTAACACTTCATTTGATTGGATGGTTAAATATGACTAGGTTGTAATGTTTGTGGTATTTAAAAATTAAAAAGAAATTAATATCAGTGTGATAAATACATTTTTTCAAAACTATTAATGAAATGAAAAAATAAAATGGGAGTTATTACAGAGATTAAACAATATGGTTAAGTGTGAGTATCTTCCTGATGTACATTTTCTGGTTTGATTGACAGTTCTAAGATCACACAGCCAGGTATGACAGAAGACCGACTTGTGAATGCCTCCCAGAACAATCTTCGGTCCTACATAACGGTTAATCGGCCGACAGCTGTTCCAGGAAACGCCCGGCCTCGTTCTTTTGCAAGTAAGTCCTTGATCATCCTGGTATTAACACAACTCACAGGAGATTTTTTTTTCATTATGATAAAAGTGTATCTCTACCGCCTTCAAGGGAGAGAAATTGATTTTCATAATGGTATTGGTAATAGCATAATCAGGGGAGGTAATAAAATAATCAGGGGAGGTAATTACATAACCAGGGGAGATAATAAAATAATCAGGGGAGGTAATTACATAACCAGGGGAGGTAATAAAATAATCAAGGGAGGTAATTACATAACCAGGGGAGGTAATAAAATAATCAAGGGAGGTAATATCATAATCAGGGGAGGTAATTACATAACCAGGGGAAGTAATTACATAACCAGGGGAGGTAATAACATAATCAGGGGGATAAAAATATAACCAGGTGAGGCAATATCCTAATCAGGTGAGATAAAATTATATCCATGAGAGGTCATATAATCAGCAGAGGTGTCCTACATAAACATATAGTAAAAAAGGTGTGCATATGTAGCAAACATTCATTGACAGTAAACCAGATTGCCTAAATATTGTGGACATTTCAACAATCATTATCATATTATTGACATGTCGATTTCAGGCTCTGCCACCAAAGAGTTTGTCCCTCCGTCCTCTCCGGTCAGTCAGAACACAAAGCGAGTGAGGATGTCTGAAGGAGATATGTCGCGGACGGACATGTCCCGTAATATGACCAACACACCTCCACTTCCGCCTATTGGTAGTGCTAGCTCGCGGGAGATCCCCGGAGGTGAGAGATTTACTATTGCCTATAGCTTTGTAATGATGAAAATGTATTTTCCTAAACATTGGATATGTAACTTATATATATACAAAGTAAACAATTTCAAGTCATAAAAATGTATTTTTCAAGATTGTGGTATTTTTCGCATTGTTCTGAGTCTATCTTGAGATTTTGAATTTTATCCGGCCAACACTAATACGAGTTATAGCCCTTTGTTTGTCTTTTTATTGTAAATTACTTGATTAATGAGATCCACAGTACATTAATTATATCTACAATAATCAGCTATTATATTTACTTTCAGAACCCCCTCGTAGTCCCCCAGGCTCTTCCATGCGACTGTCACCTCCCCATGTACAAGAAGTGATATCGCCTTTGAAGTAATATGTGGATGTTCCAGGCTCTTCCAATAGTGATATATATTCTCCGTCCAGTTGATAAACCAATGTCTACCACTGATAGTAACCTGACAACCACTTTAAATGATTTATTAATTGTTTTGTGCAAGTATGTACAATGAGAAGTAATTAATCTTTTAACAGTAAGAGTTGCTCCCCTTTGATCAGTACAATAAAATGTTATTTTGATATACATGTAATTATGAAATTTCAAGTGATTATGTTTGATTTAAATCCTTTATTCCTAAAAAGCAGATCAGTAGCTCATGCAGTTAGGATATTACTATGTTAATGAAATTGTGAGGTCTAAATCTGTTTAATTGTTTGTTTCTGATCAGTCTGAGTAAATTAGCTTTATCAGTTTAAATCTTGGTAAATTAGCTCTAGCTGTTTAAAAATGAGTAAATTAACTCTCCATCAAAAACTGTTTAAATTAGCTCTATCCATTAAAATCTGGGAAAATTAACGCTATCGGTTAAGATATAAATAAATAACCCCTATCTGTAAAAATATGAATTAATTACCTCTATCTATAAAATCAAACTGGACACATTATACAAAGTTATATGCACCTCTGCCATATTTATGATTGTTAAACATCGAAATGTTAATTGTGCTATACAAGTGACCTAAAGGGCCTGTAAAATCAGTACTATTTTTGACATTCTGAAACGGATTTTATTTGTGATTCAATGGAAGTATTTTTCATAATCTACTATGTTAAGTTACTTAAGGAGATATGCTACCTGTCTACTCATTATATGGGTTGTACAAGAGTTGTCTACCTTTATGTATATTTATAAGTACTATCTTATAATATGATGTTAGTGAAATAATGAATTAATGTCCTGATAAATTAATCATGATAATTACAATTAATTATTAATTATGCAGAATTTCAATTTTTATCACCCTTATATTATTTTTGGGTACACAAGTGAATGAATTTAGCAAGTTTCAGTAAAATAGAATACCTGTGATATGTATTAGAGTTGTCTCCCCTTAACATTTGGTGTGTGTGAACTACATACAAATTTCAGACTGACTTCTGTATTCAATAAGCTTGTTTTCTAGTGAATAATACTGATCTCTTATGAGATTTAGTGTCACTTTAAGTTATAATGTATACCATTTTGTGTCACCACACAGAAACATACAGAGCACAACACTAGTCCAGTTGTAAGTTTATAAAACAATGATCAGTCACCATAGCAAGGGAAGTAACTCTATCATGTCTCCCTGGACAGAAATTCAATAATTATGTGTTAAGTGCTAAGTCTGAAAACAAAGACTAATTTTGTTTGATGTTATTGTTTGATTTTGTGTTTATTTCATCATACAATCGATTCCATACTCACAGATATAATTAATTATTTTTTTGTTTTAATGGTTGTCATGGCAACAAGTCTTACTGAATTTCTGTTTTTCTACACATTTCACAAAAATCACCCGCGTGTTGACTGAGTAACAATCTTAATTTGTGGTTATATCAAATGTCATAGTGAAATTTAACAGGATTCTGCCAAATTTTGTAAAAAAAAATTTCCATGATATTTTGAAATCATCTTAGTAATGTACCATTGTTTTATCTAAACATGTACTTATATTAGACTGCTGATGATATAGCTTTATTATCACAGGGAGCTCAGACTTAAGTAAAGTACAATTGTAAAATAATTACCTTTTTATTCAAAGGGACCTTTTTGTGATAAAAGACTAATGCTAGACGAAACACAAAGCGGTGTTTATAAGCAGGTGGCTTCACACCTTTGAATCGCTCTCCATTTGAAATACTGGTGATGAACTGAAAATACCTATTTCCTTTGAAGTCATATTTTGTCCAGATATTTTAAGGCTGAGCAAAGTAATTATTTGTTTCTCTCCGTTTCCTGTTTTAGTGCGTACGCTGCTCCGTGATTGATAATTTCTAGACTAGCATGGATGATGTAAGAAATTCTTTGTTTAGATATATGATTACTGATTTCGTCTATAACCTGCCTTAACGATGGCTTTTGAGTCAGAAACACAACATTATGTTTGTGTGGCCTGACAGTGATAGACCTTGAGTAGATTGTTGGGTAGACCTGTGTATTGTGATAGAAACTCTGTGATAGACAGACCAACATCGGTCTGTATATTTTTGTAAATAAACACGACTGTCTTAATATATAACTAATAAAAGTTGTTGTTATTTTTATCATCAAATTGGTGATATATTGTTTAATAGGAATGTGTGTGAGTTTCATTTCCAATATACATCCCTGAGATAGGATTACAATCAAATAGTTCTCAAGACATACATATGTATTTCATAGAGACACTTCTCAGGAATACTTTTCTAGAAACATTCCTCAAAAATGCTTTACCCAAACGCCTTTTACTTCCACCTTAAAAGACCCTTTTCTATCCTTACGATAAAGCCGTGTGACCAGGTCAAACTGGTCACATGACCCTTTACTATCCACACAATTGAATCCACGACAAGGTCAAACTGGTCACATGACCCTTTACTATCCACACAATTGAATCCACGACAAGGTCAAACTGGTCACATGACCCTTTACTATCCACACAATTGAATCCACGACAAGGTCAAACTGGTCACATGACCCTTTACGTTCCATACAATTGAATCCACGACAAGGTCATTATCCTTACAATGTACCTTGGAACTTATAACTGCGTCTTCTAAAAAATGGAAATATTTGATGGATCACATCACCAGAGCACATGGAACTGATGGAATAAGTCATAGAATGTTTAACTCACAATATATGTGAATATGTCAGGGCTGTTTCAAAATTGGTATCAACCTGTGATTGGGTAATATTTAACAGTTGTCTGGGAATTATACAGCATTGAAAAATCTTTAAATACGTAACGATCTGGGATCCACCCAAATTCCTCGTACTCTCCCTCAACATCAGACTTGATCCACCCAAATTCCTCGTACTCTCCCTCAACATCAGACTTGATCCACCCAAATTCCTCGTACTCTCCCTCAACATCAGACTTGATCCTGCCAAATCTTTCGTACACGCCCCCGACATCAGACTGTTGATCCTTTAAAGGCGTTTTACAAAAGACATCTGGTGCCCATGTCTTTCAATTTATCTTGATTAACATATCGTTAAGTGATTATCAGTGTCATTATTGTTTGCAGAATGGTTAACAAAAAACTCAGAAAATTAACAAGTTTACATAAGCTCACTTTATTCTCTCTATGTAGAAAAAAATAGCATTCACTTACATCCATACAAATTGATAATCACTACCTATCAATCTTTAATATTAAGTTGAAAGTCATACGTATCGTTAGTCCACATACTCATTACGTACAACCTGTAAGTCCAGATTTCGTATCGTACAAAAATTGTAATGCCAGACTCGATTTTTGGATTGTGTCGCAAACATCATTAGTCTGGACTTCACTTAACTCATTCACCCCTAAAGACACATTTGAACTCTTCCAAATCAAACATTGGAATAGTTCATTATGACACTTTAGGGGTGAATGAGTTAATTCTCTTTTTACTTCTTTTAGTTTTGTTCTCCCTCACAGACTTAACACAAACATAACACAGGACATGCACAGGGGACATTTGGGGCGTGTCCAAACTAACGTCAAAAGTCATTAACTAGGACGTATACAGGGGACAATGGAATGTGTCAAAACCAATGTCAAACGTCAATAACCAGGACATACACAAGGGACAATGGGGGCGTGTCCAAACCAACGTCAAAAGTCAATAAAAAAGGACAGACATTGGGGGTGTGTCCAAACCAACGTCAAAAGTCACCCACCAGGACGTACACAAGGGACAATGGGGGGGTGTCCAAACCAACGTCAAAAGTCACCCACCAGGACGTACACAGGGGACAATGGGGGTGTCCAAACCAACGTCAAAAGTCAGTGACCAGGACGTACACAAGGGACAATGGGGGCGTGTCCAAACCAACGTCAAAAAGTCAATAACACAGGACGTACACAGGGGACAATGGGGTGTGTCCAAACTAACGTCAAAAGTCAGTGACCAGGACAGACACCAGGGACAATGGGGGGGGGGGTGTCCAAACCAACGTCGAAAGTCAGTGACCAGGACAGGCACAAGGGACAAGGGAGGGGGGGGGGGGGGGGGGGGGGTCCAAACTAACGTCAAAAGTCAGTGACCAGGACGTACACAGGGGACAATGGGGGCGTGTCCAAACCAACGTCAAAAGTCAATAACACAGGACGTACACAGGGACAATGGGGGTGTATCCAAACCAATGTCAAAAGTCATTAACCAGGACGTACACAGGGGACAATGGGGGCGTGTCCAAACCAACGTCAAAAGTCAATGACCCGTGAAGACACACATACACAAACAAATATATATGTAAATAAAACAACAGGTAGACTTAAAGATTAGAGTTTTCATTCTTGAATGATACAGTGCCATAAGGTAGTATTGCATGGCATCATAACAAAAAGTTATTATGTTGTTATTACATGTACAAATATTTTATGCTGTTCAGTTTTCCTTTAAAAAAATGATAAAATGTATTATTATTACCTTTGCTTTTCTTTCAATGGGGTTTTCTAAAATAAAATTATTAAACGGACTAAATTGAATGCTTTCTCTCTATAAATAACCAAATGCTGAATTAATTTAATCTGCTGTATACGAATTCTGGAGATTGGGTGTGCTGTTTGAGTTCGACCTCGTAGTGTAGTGTCGGGGTCTTTAATATAAGACGTATATCCGAACCCGGGCAGGATATGCCGTATATCGGATTTGTGGATCCTCAAGACATTTTACATTTGTTCCATTCATGATGAGTTTTGTTCCTCTGACATAGTAGGATTCTCCTAACACTGAACAGTGAAAGTTACTGCACCGTCAATCTCCACATTTAGAAAATTATATTGATGATGCTGTTTAAAGTTGGGTTTTACACAGAAGTTTTTTGTTGTTGTTATCTTTTGCTGTCTATAAATTCATTTCCCTCTAATATCCTTCATTAGGGACACTGTATGAGATGTTTTTGTTCCGTGGGTTGTTATAATGTGAGATTTATAAATTCACCACATTCTTCCTTCCATGATAGACATACTATTCTACATAGTACTAAATACATTTCCTTCTCAATTCAACTTACAATTGTTTTTGAAGGTTACCCTTGTGGTGCGAGAAATTTGTCTTCAACACATTCAGGAGTTCCAACCTCCTCGCTAGACTATAGATTATCAAACTCTTTTGTGTAGATGACCCAGTACATTGTAAGTATGGACAGTTTTAAAGATGACCCAGTACATTGGAAGTATGGACAGTTTATAGATATGTCCGTAAATATTTGTCCTCATATTTTCCTACAGGGACGTCAAAAACGGAATGTTTTTCTTTCTGGTTTCCATTGGGACATCAATGTATGGATCTAGCGAATTCAGCAATTCCAAAGAAGCATTTAATTATTCCTTTTCAATACTCAAAATTATATAATGTTCATTTACAAAACATTTCCGGTCAATGATGGTATAATCGTTAACTATGTGGATATAATAACTTGATATACGGCATATCATGGAGTACTTTATTGGAGAAACTGGCACTACACACAGCGATTTCGCGTAAGAGTGCACAAACAGCACATCTAATCTCGAGAATAAATTTAGTGAGCACTTGGACATTTGCGGGAATATATCAACTTTATTCAGAAACCCGAACTGAAAGAAGAGGGTAAATGATCATTTTATAATTTGATGTATGGTATGTAAAATTCTTAAATCAAAACTGAGCAGTATTGTATAAGAGATTCTCTCGTAAATAGAAAACTACCCAGTATCTACGCAATTAACGTAATTAAGCCTAAAGAATATTCAAGAATGAAAACGCTAATGTTCGTTTCAATTTATTTTCATAATTAACCAGACACTAATACAATCAATATATCACATATAGGTTAAATATGGCACACATTATTTAAAATGCGTCTGATTAAATTACAAATTATACGGCGTTTCTGTGTAAATCACGTGATGTTTTAATGGATGACATGAAAATCGTAGAGATCACGTGAGTTTGTGGAAATGTGGTGTTTCATTGGATGTTTGAGCTAATTACGTGACGTTTGCGTAAATCACATGACCTTAGTGTAAATCACATGGCTTTAGTGTACACGTATATTACATGACTTTAGTGTAAATCACATGACTTTAGTGTAAATCACATAACTTTAGTGTACACGTATATCACATGACTTTAGTGTAAATCACATGACTTTAGTGTAAATCACATGACGTTAGTGCAAATCTATCACTTCTTTCTAGGGGAAGTCATGTGACGTTTCATACATCACGTGACAACTGTTCCAGAGTTTCTATAACTCGTTTGATGCCTGAGTTTATCACGTGACGTTCGTGTAAATAATACGACGTTTGCGTAAATCACGTGATATTTGATGTAGTATCAGACGAGTTGTGTAAATCCCGCGGCATTTCTATAAATCTTGTAATATTTGAGTAAATCATGTGACGTACTTTGTGATAATGACGTAACGTTCAAATTATAATTGATTATGCCCGGATCCTTGGGACGCACAAAACTCACTACGGCTGACGGGTCATCATTGCCCGAACTATGACTCAGAGAGTTCGTTACAAAGCTCGCTCTGCCAGACGGGTTGCCATTTCCGTTGCTCTATCTCAAACATAGTTCACCGCCATCACGACAAGGGTCATTAGAATACTGGTGACGCTGACGAGAGGCGAAGATCCGGATATCTGGGGCGATACATCCTTCAGTGAAACGACGCGACTGGAGCGTCGGGAGTCGGCCGACCTGTAATGATAAAGTCAGAGTTATCTCAGGTTTAAGGGTATTGATATCAAGTTATGGTGACAGAACCTCAGAACTGTTCAAATGGTTTAACAATATTACCAGTATTCAAACACAATTCTCTTTATGTTTCAAGCAACTATTGGAGAGAACATTCAGACATTGTAATAACCCAGTGGAGTTAATTACAATGTTTAATTTGGGTATGTATGGTAAATAATTGTACTTTATGACATTATTTTGAAAATCACAGACGGCGTTGTAGTAATTGCGGTTGATGTTCATTTACCTCTGATCTGAAAAAACACAAATTAAATCAATTGTGTCAGGGCCAATACCATGTGATATCTATTATAATGGGGTCAAGGGCATCGTCGGTACAAAAGTGATCTGTCTTCACATACATTATATAACTCCAATCAATCCCTTGTGGGCACTTACACAAACAATCTCGTATTCATGAACGATATATGAACCAAATCTGGTGACCTGATTGGCTCCGTTGAAAAAGTCTTCGGGAAATCTGACCAATCAAAGATGTCGTTTTTATGTTCTTTGGTCTGTTAGGCAAGATAATAACCGTGCCGACGCATGGGGGCAGCTATCTTGGTACATGTATACGTTTCTACTTCTACTTTAAAGGCGAAGAAGAGCTCCATATAAAAAGCATTTTTATTGAACAATAAACTATGAATATTCATGTCTAACCCAAGGTTTGCAAACAGGTGTTCCTTGCAGGTAAAACGAGTGAAACATATAGAGAAGACTACGTGCGGGGTCGACGATGTAGCAAGGGAAAATACAGATAGATGTAAATCACAAGTAGCATAAAAACATCAGTTCATATATGGATCTGAAGGGCATTTGATAATACTTACTTCGTCCGTAACATAAGTGATGACCCCGCATTGACCTTGCTTGACCTTTTGACTTCCTTCCACGTTTTGCCGTTGTCAGTACTGACCTCTATCGGAAGGCCAGGGAAGGCCGAGTTGACCAATAATTGTCCATCCTTAGACCTGTCAATATCAAAATCGTTTTCAACCATATTTTACCTTTCGTCTTTCATAAGAACAATATAACCGTAGCTATTTAAAATTACTATATCTTGAAATCATTAAATTATACAGATAGCAAGCTTGCCAGGATTAGTCCCCTGTCTGTATGTCAGATAGTAAACTTGCCATGATTGTTGGCTGTCTGTATGTCAGATAGCAAGCTGGCCGTGATTGGTGGCCTGTCTGTATGTCAGATAGTAACCTTGCCGTGATTGGTCCCCTGTCTGTATGTCAGATAGTAAGCTTACCAGGATTGGTCCCCTGTCTGTATGTCAGATAGTAAGTTTGCCATGATTGGTGGCCTGTCTGTATGTCAGATAGTAAGCTTGCCGTGATTGGTCCCCTGTCTGTATGTCAGATAGTAAGCTTACCAGGATTGGTCCCCTGTCTGTATGTCAGATAGTAAGCTTACCAGGATTGGTCACCTGTCTGTATGTCAGATAGTAAGCTTGCCGTGATTGGTCCCCTGTCTTTATGTCAGATAGTAAGCTTGCCATGACTGGTCCCCTGTCTGTATGTCAGATAGTAAGCTTGCCGTGATTGGTCCCCTGTCTTTATGTCAGATAGTAAGCTTGCCATGATTGGTCCCCTGTCTGTATGTCAGATAGTAAGCTTGTCAGGATTGGTCCCCTGTCTGTATGTCAGATAGTAAGCTTTTCAGGATTGGTCCCCTGTCTGTATGTCAGGTAGTAAGCTTGCCAGGATTGGTCCCCTGTCTGTATGTCAGATAGTAAGCTTGTCAGGATTGGTCGCCTGTCTGTATGTCAGATAGTAAGCTTGTCAGGATTGGTCGCCTGTATGTATGTCAGATAGTAAGCTTGCCAGGATTGGTCCCCTGTCTGTATGTCAGATAGTAAACTTGCCATGATTGGTCCCCTGTCTGTATGTCAGATTGTAAGCTTGCCAGGATTGGTCCCCTGTCTGTTTGTCAGATAGTAAGCTTGTCAGGATTGGTCGCCTGTCTGTATGTCAGATAGTAAGCTTGCCAGGATTGGTCCCCTGTCTGCATGTCTGATAGTATGCTTGTCAGGATTGGTCCCCTGTCTGTATGTCAGATAGTAAGCTTACCAGGATTGGTCCCCTGTCTGTATGTCAGATAGTAAGCTTACCAGGATTGGTCACCTGTGTGTATGTCAGATAGTAAGCTTGTCAGGATTGGTCCCCTGTCTGTATGTCAGATAGTAAGCTTGTCAGGATTGGTCCCCTGTCTGTATGTCAGATAGTAAGCTTACCAGGATTGGTCCCCTGTCTGTATGTCAGATAGTAAGCTTGTCAGGATTGGTCCCCAGTCTGTATGTCAGATAGTAAGCTTGCCAGGATTGGTCCCCTGTCTGTATGTTAGATAGTAAGCTTGCCAGGATTGGTGGCCTGTCTGTATGTCAGATAGTAAGCTTGCAAGGATTGGTCCCCTGTCTGTATGTCAGATAGTAAGCTTGTCAGGATTGGCCCCCTGTCTGTATGTCAGATAGTAAGCTTGCCAGGATTGGTCCCCTAGCAATTATTGATTATACTTCAGCAGATTCGTAAAACAATACTTACATGCCCCCTGGAGGCGGTACTCTGTAATGAACACCCATAGAATCAAGAGTAGATAACTCCCGATATCCTAGGGAATTTGCAAATTTTATCCAATCCTCCTTCTGCCCAGCGGTTCTTTCTGTCTCGTCCTCCAAGTCTTCCCATGATGCTTTGTGCCACGCTCTTTCCGCAAGAGCCAACAAGCGCGGGAAAATCATGTGATCCACCTGTTCGTCCGTACGGACAGTTTCCCTCCACAATTGTCCTTGTATACCTGCACCACAAGAACGCATTGCTTACCAAGGCCATAGACAGGGACGTGTAACTACAACAATTTATTGACTTTGGTGCAGATCTCAGAGGTTTTCCGCGCATATTTCTTTTACTTACCGTCGATGTTCCCGGGTTTCTGAGATCTGGTGTCACGTACATAATTTCGCTAGCTTACCCTCAATTATCTATTGTTTCTGAGATATGGGGGTCCGCACATATTTCACTAGCTTACCCTCAATTATCTATTGTTTCTGAGATCTGGTGTCCCGCACATATTTCACTAACTTACCCTCGATTATCTATAGTTTCTGAGTTCTGGAGTCCCGCACATATTTCACTAGCTTACCCCTGATTTCTGTGGTTTCTGAGATCTGACTTCCCGCACATATTTCACTAGTTTACCCCCGATGTTCTATTGTCTCTTAGATATGGTGTCTCGCACATAATTTTTGAACTTACCCTCGATGTTCTCTGGTTTCTCCAGATCCACACACTGAGGCCCCGCACACATATCCTCCGGAGTCACTGGTGCCCCTGACACCCTGACTTTGGCGTTGGAGTAAATGTTATCGGGGATGTAGCCAAACGTCTTTCGAGTGTCCGTGTAACGGGTGGCCCAGTAATACCCGCGCTCCTCTGGGTCAGGTTCGTACGGATGATCAAAATATAGATGTGTCGCGTGAGCCAACACCACCTGGTGAGTTAAGGTTCATGTTAATAGTAAAACAACCGATATTTTACCAGATTTGGTTTATTTTGTTTAACGTCCTATTAACAGCCAGGGTCATTTAAGGACGTGCCAGGTTTGGAGGTGGAGGAAAGCCGGAGTACCCGGAGAAAAACCACCGGCCTACGGTCAGTACCTGGCAACTGCCCCACGTAGGTTTCGAACTTGCAACCCAAGGACGGAGGGCTAGTGATAAAGTGTCGGGACACCTTAACCACTCAGACACCGCGGCCCCATTACCAGAATGAAATCTTTATTCTGTTGCGATTGAACAGAAGTAGCTTGATCAATTGTCCATGTGTATCATGGCTGTCTTGATTTTGACAATTAATTTGTTAAGCTACCTGTAAATTTCGGCAAATCATGCGTAAATTACAAGTTTTAGGAGAACAAAGAAAACTCATGTGGATCAGGCATATTACGCTAAATAACCATGTCGTTATGGTCACAAGTGTCTATAGGAGGTAGTGAGAGCGTTTGTGTGACCAGATTTTACTGTAAAAGTATGAATATCGATTCTCTTTTGACCTTGAAATGCAAATGGCGGCTGTGAATTATATAAAACAATAAAGAAAGGCATTTCAATCTTCAAAAGAGCTCCTATCAGGCACTATGGGGAACTCTGATCATAGCAAGTAGTCCGTCTTTAGGAAAACTAGTTCAACAGCAGAGTTTGAGCGAAAATATGCAGATTTCTGAAAATAGCCCAAACTCCACATTCCTATTTAACTACACTCAGATGTATGAATCGTATCCTATATGGACATCTTTGATAACTGAAATGCCTTCCTATATGCCATATTTGTGCAATATAATTCATTCCTTATATTTCTAATGTTTTTTTTATTTAATAATTTGACCTCTGTCCTTTGTCTACCGCCCAAAACACAACAATTTAAATATTTGTCCTCAAAACATCTTTCTTACTATGATCAGATATATCTTAAAAGTATGATATAGGAGCATTTTTTATTGATTGAAATGCCTCCCTTCATGCCATATTTGTGCAATATAAACAGACGCCCTTTCATCTCAAGGTCAAAACGATATAAGTGTTTATACATATACATGTACGTACATAAAGTAAAATCCGGTCAAACAAACACTCCTATTGTTTTCCATATAGACACTAGTGAGCATACCGACATTGCTATTTTTCGGCATAGCCGTATAATTTTCTTTTGGTCCCGGATATGACGCGACAGGTGGCGTTACTGGTCAAGATGAAGTTTGTGATTGGTCAATGTAGCGGTAAATGCAAAATGCAGATATGCAGTAAAAACGAAATATAGGTAAGATTGAATGCCAGCTGAATAAATGGATGTATCTTTTCAAATGACACATTAATAAAATTATATTCCTGTTTTAAATGCAGTCTCATTATCACCAAAAATGATTCAAACTGATATAATTTTGTTTTCGCATTAAATCGTTGATTTATTTCGTCAGCAGTTTTACATTATAACCACAGCATTAAAACTATGCCGATTATCTTTTTTAAAGATATTTCTTGTTGGGTTTGTAATTTGTATGACTTCCCTGCTACATCTTACCACAGTAAAAACTTTTAGCAGTTTCAGCAACTTAACGATGCTTTTGAGAAACTACATAACCAGACAAACATTTTGGTATTTCATGGCCAGTTTTGAGTAATTTTGTACATATCTATTTATTTTTAAATTCAAGATTATTCTTTATATAGAACTCCCTTAAGAAAATTCGTGAAAAGATGAAATCTGAACCTTTTCCTTACCTTGTAACCGGAATTAGCAAGACGGTAAGCTCGCTCGCCGACGCCCCATTCCCAAACATTGTCCCACGCATAGCCGTATACACTGAAACGTATATGTATACATACTTAACAAAGATGGCTTTAGTGTCAACATTTCCTCTTGTTCTCAATAAAAGTCGCAACAGGGCTTTTAGTTTTCTTATGTTTAGGCAGATTTAGATATGGACCTGATATACTCAAAATGTCTTGCGGTGAATTTGACATGAAAACAAATACATTTTTGTATTGACCTGAATTTGACCTGAATTGACATGTAGACATTTTGCCAGCACCAAAGGTTAATAGTTCTTGTACACTCTACAGCCTTACAAGAGCATTGCGTATGACTCAGGGAATTCAAAGATTAAGGTATTTTGTAGGAACTAAACATTACTTATGTAGGGCAATAGTTTAAAGTCATGTTTTGTCAATGCAAGGAACGATTCCCCTTTTAAAAAATGTAGTTTTTTATGAATATATGCCAAGGTCGAGTAATAAAACAGGATCGAGTAAGTAATGAAGGTAGCAACTCTGAAAATGACCTCACTTACTTGATATTATTCGGTAGTTTGGTTCTATCATATGGGTCTTTTCCTTCCATCAATCCATCCTCCCAAGCACCAGTGTTAATGCCACGTGTCGCCACCTGATTGGCGATTCTGGCTGCGAAGTACCCCTTTAGGTCCGAGACACCTCTGACGTCATTTTTCCTTGCTATTAAAGTTTTACAGGCAGAGGAGTTCACCCACGCGCCTCCCGCTACCTCGTCTCCTCCGAAATGGAACATCCGCAGCGGCTGGATGTTTTCGTGCATTTTCATAGT
Organism: Pecten maximus; assembly: GCF_902652985.1. NCBI lineage: Eukaryota > Metazoa > Mollusca > Bivalvia > Pectinida > Pectinidae > Pecten > Pecten maximus. Next base: position 8,917,447 of record NC_047031.1, on the reverse strand, counting down.
TTCTGCAATCACGTGATCTGTGAATTTGAAGGTGGATTCGAGACAAGGATTGATAGCATTATCAGTATACATTTGAACGCTGAGGTACTGAGATTGATCGCCGATCTCTGTAAGTAAGTACTCATTAGCAGCAGTTGCGTTGGTCGGAAATTTCAACCGGCGAGCCTCCATGCTTTTAATGGCCGCACGCGCATGTCCGGGCATGTCAAACTCCGGAATGACCATGATATGACGTTGTGCGGCGCTTGTAAGTATCTCCATATAGTCGGTCACATTGTAATATCCGGAGCCGGAAGTGGACGTATCTGGTCCAGAGCCAAGTTGTGGTAAGGTACAACGGACTTCGTCTTCATCATGACATCGATTGGCGCCAACCTGAGTAAAACAAAGGTGCATTATGGGTATTTATAGTGGCATGACATTTAAACACACGTCACGGACATATTATAATGTATTTCGTAAACCAAGATTCCGGGGTGATTTACTCACCTCGGTCAGTTCCGGTAATCCAGGTATTTCCAATCGCCAGCCCTCGTCATCAGACAGGTGAAAATGCAATCTGTTCATTTTATACGTTGCCATGACATCAAGCAGATTTAAAACTTTCGCTTTTGGGTAAAAATTTCGTCCAACATCCAGATGCATACCTCGATATTTGAATCGAGGACCGTCTATCACAGTGCCATTCGGAAGTTCTCTTCCGGTCTCCGTAAGGCGCGAGAGTGCACGAAGTGTTTTCATTGCGTAAAATGCGCCTGCACTCTGATTGGCTGTTAACAGGATCATACTATTGGCGGAAATAATCTCTACTTTGTATGCTTCCGAATGTACAATGTTGGAGCCCTGGACGATTACAGACTCCTTGCGGTATGCGATGTACTTGTCTGTGGGTTTGGTGTTGACAATGGAAAGGCTTAACATATCTGTGGAATAGGAAAGACAAACATTTTATAAAAGAGAGCTTGGCATCGCCTGATTACATCCCTAAACAATTAATTCACATCGATTAATTTGTAAATGACAAAGTTTCAAATTACCATGTTTGTTTTTTGTTTGTTTGTATTTTTTCTCAAGAAGATGTCAGGCCTTTCTTATACACAATGACTATCATTATGTATATGTATGGCTGTGAAATACGTGAATGCTGTACCTGCTAGGCTAATTGCCTCCTGTGGGAAGTCCGTCGAGTTGACTACGACCCAGTCAGCCGTGACAGTAACCTTGTCAGTGTCTGTCAACATCTCAATAAGTGGGGTTGGGATTAGGCGTTTTCCGGCAGTACCCATATCTGTGACGTCAGAGTTTATTGCGTACCGCGTGCGGGCAAGGAATGGGTCATACTGATCTTGTGGGTATCTTTTCCATTGATGTTTTGTTGGGAAATCTCCAACAAACTGCAATGTTTCCCCACCCGTAGATTTTATGACTTTGCTAACCATTGCTTCATCTCCAACGAACATGTTTGGCATAAAGTCTGTACGCGCTACCTGCCAATATTTGGCCTCGTACAAGATTGTCACAGTCTGTCCTGGCAAAATTGGCTGGAAGGACGTTGCTGGAGTCAACCTGTACAAACTTCCGCCCATATGGAACAATCTCAAGCCGTTTATCTCTATGCCTTCTGGGTAGGGGAATCGGTTTGGTTCAATAAGACGAATGCTTTCAAAATAGACGTTCCAGCTTGACGCGCCGATGGGACTCCCTCCTATATTGTTCAAACTCAGCCTCATTCTGACACTCACATCGTTCTGAAGGTTATCGACGACTTCTAGCTTGACATCTAGGTTATCGGCAATAAAGTTGATCTCAGTTTGATCGGCCGGTTTGAGAACTGGATCTGTTAGAACAAAGAAATAAAACAATTGTTATGGCATTGTTCCGATAAGTATAAATTTTCTATTTGTCTGCTTGTTCTCCAGTTGACACTCTGAGTACCTTCTTCAGAGTTTACTTCTCCATCGACCTACTCTGCGCATGTCCAACTTATTCCGCTTTCTATCATAATAAGTGGATGTTTTCCAACTCACCAGACTTCAATTAACCATTGCAACTGTTGAATAACAAACAGTCTACACCACATATACCACGGTAGAAGCCGTAAATGCGTTTTGATTGGATACGTAAAGGACACATCACGCGGTCTCGGAAATGATAACGCACACAAAGTAGTCCGCTATTGTCATTCTAAGAATTATTATTTATTACACTCAGGGAACATATTAATTTCAACATATTTCTAAAATTGTTAGTATTTTCTATTAATTAGCAGTATTCATATTAAGGTCATGTACTAAGCAAAAATTATATTGTGAAAAATATTCGTTGATAATTCATCCTCAGAATAGCTTTTCTATATGGTAGAAACTAATTTTTATTTTTCACTTTTGTTAGTTATTTTTTGGAAAGTTACAAAAGTACGTGCTTTAGCGAATCCTTTCTGTAACTTTTGATAAATAACTAACTCGAGTGAAAGAAATGCCATCTACAACAACCAGTCGCTGTGTCACCTATATTTACAAACTGCTATTTATGATATAAAGACGGGGTCTGATACATTACATGTGTCGACTGTTGTAACAAACAGGAAGTTTGCAGAAATTACTGTAAAAGGGGTTATTTTCGCGGGGGTTAATTTTGCGATTTCACTATGTTGGGGTTATTTTCGCAATCGATCCACCTTCACAGGTTTGTATTTCGAGATTATGCAAATTGATATCAAAATAATACGCGTGGGGGAAATTTTCGCGATCAAAAGGACTCCGTGTACTTAGCGTAAATGTCCCCTTCGCGTAAATTTCCACGTTTACAGTAAGTTGTTTTGCAACAGAATATCTGAATTGCAGGTTGGGGAACGATTTCTTCTATTTCTGAATGTCTGAATTATGATGCATTGGTCCTCGACATCCTTTAAAAAGAACGTAATTTGGCAAGGTGACCTCAGCTACAATGAGTTTAAGCGAAAAGTTTAGATCTCACTGTTTCAGTATAATGTTAGTAACTATTGTACCAGAGCATTTGGAGTTGTAAATCCATCTACTTACCAACCCAAACATGTCTCTATCAAATATAAAATTCGAGAGTTGTAAATTTAGCTATAAAACCAAGCTTATATATAACCCATACGTCAATATCAAATATAACACTCGAGGGTTGTAAATCAAGTTGACTGCCAAACACAAATAGTTCATATATAACTCTTACGTTACATCAAATAAAAAATCAAGTACAGCAATATTATATCATATCACACTACGTGACCTGTGATTTACTGAGGCAGTGGTGCCAGTGAAGGGTGATCCGCGCCGAATGGTGATTTCCACCGAATGGCGACCCGCGCCGAATGGTGATTTTCGCCGAATGGTGACCCGCGCCGAATGGTGATTTTCGCCGAATGGTGACCCGCGCCGAATGGTGATTTCCACCGAATGGTGATTTCCGCCGAATGGTGACCCGCACCGAATGGTGATTTCCACCGAATGGTGATTTCCGCCGAATGGTGATCCTCGCCGAATCATCATGAGGTGATATGCTCAGAAAGGATCCTAACTGAAAGTCAAACCTTCACAACTACTTTCCAAATTGTCTTGTGCATTTCTACTTTTACGCGTGCATATTCGTCCTAGATTGATGGTCTGTATGTTTATTAAAAGTACGTTACCCTATGACGTAACATATCTACAGTCTTACCTGGCGTCACTGTGACCTCCCTACTGACCCTAGAACCATTAGCCGACCTGGAAATCAAAAACAATTGATCAGGTATAAATATAGGAGTCTACCCCAAAAGTTTACCGTTTTGTTTCAATTAAATTCATTTCATTTTGTGTATAACCGAATGTTGATAATGTATTGTATCAAAATTCAACGAAATCCCGTTATGTAAATGTCCCTCAACTGACCAATGATAGGCCTGGGATACCAAATGTGTCGTACCTGCTTCTTAAGTATAATACGTCACTACCGTTGAAATGTATTCCCTGCACTGGCGATGGTAACCACCCTGATTGGTCAGGGCGTCTGTACTCTATATCTAGCCCTTGGAACGTAACTGTCGGCTTGACAACGCCATTATTTACCCTGTAATCAGATTAATCACGTGACCAAATTCCAATTAATAACTTATACGCATTTTTACATATAATAAATATAGAATGTTGCTGCAATCTCATTGTTTATATTAATGATAAGATAAATCTTTAATCGTCGGTGTAGGAAAAGATCAGCTACATTATGTAAAAATATGCTTCTTCAATCTCTTTTGCCCAATTCCCTTGCTATGAAAAGGCAATAAAATATGTTTAAATCAAAAGTCTTTAATCAAAGGGAAAAAACAAACTTACTTCTATTTATAGAATGTACAGTCAAACTATCTTCGCGACCTTGAATACCTAATGATTTTCAATTGTGACACTGTTTATACCCGAACAAAACATTTCACACTATTATATTATTGAATTAAATGACAAACTCTAATAGGCGACAAGTGAGTGTCGTCGAAACGTCAGACCTGTCTTTATGAAGTGACTAGAATTTTCACCCGAGCTCATGCTCAAGTACTGCTGCCTAGATTAACATCAATCATTTGTGTCTGCATTACGGACAAAACCAGATCTCTAAGTTTATCAGGGTCAACGGATCACCTTTATTCCGGAAATGGAGTATATGTTGAGTTGTCAATTAGATATATGTCATCAAATTTAATTATTACTATACCTAGCCCCGGGTGGAGGGACGCGGTACTGGATGTTCAGAGCATCCAGACGGCTGAGCTCTTTTGTTCCCAGACTTTGTGCAAACAGTTTCCAGTCCGCCATTATGGCCGACTTCCTTTCTGATTCGTCATCAATGTCTTCCCATGATGCCCGGTGCCAGCCTCTTTCCGCCACAGCCAGAAGACGCGGGAAAACCATATAGTCAAAGAGCTGGCTGGAGAGTACAGTCTCCGACCACAGATGTCCCTGGAGACCTGGAATGACGTCACAGCGAAAGGTATGTTGATAAAAATAAAAGGCGGCAATCTACATTCAAAGTTGTAAGAAATACCACCCGTTACTCTTTTAGAATTACAGTATCAAATGTCACTTAATTTGATTTTATTTCTATCATTCTTGTCACCTATAATTTCTTTTGAATCTCACATGTTACTCTCACTGCCATACCCGTCTTCTCACCCATCACACCTTGCCAACTTACCTACGATATTCTCGGGTCTCTGTAACGGTGGACACCCAGCATTATGTTTCCCACAAACCTCCGCCTTTGTGTATACCTCCCCTGATCTTTTGACGTCGACATTTTTGAACAGGTCACTTGTAACGTAGCCGAATGTTTTAAAAGTGTCTGTGAACCTTGGTGCCCAATACAATCCCCTCTCCTCCGGGTCGGGCTCGTACGGATGGTCGAAGTACAGATGGGTCGCGTGTGACAGCACCACCTAGCGGAGAAATTGAACAGTCTTTCATATTACAACATATCCTGTTAGATTCTGACTAAGTTATTTATTTTCAGTTGATATTCCAAACTTTCGTTGCTAGACCTATTTTCATGAAGCGAATTCTCAAGTGCTTCTCATGGTAAAAATTGTCTAAAGCTGTCTATTAGGTAAATTGCTTATAGATGCCCATCATAAGGTCATTCTCGTACATCAACAGAACCAAAGAAAAAAGATCAAATTCTCCCGATGAAGAAAAAAACATAGACGAGTCTTGACAAAAGGACCGCTGACAAAATAAATGGGAAATATATCGTTTGTGCTTTGTTTCTTCTCTGTTCCCAACAAAACAAAGCACACACACACACACATATGAAAATATTCAAATGTGCAGAAGTCCAGGAATTATGCTTTGCCTTATATTGATGTAAGCGGTGGGCCACATTCTTCACATATCTTATGTCCTATTGGCAAAGTATAAAAGATTAATTTTAGTCGACATTTTCTGTCCCTACATAAAAGCCTTACCTTGTACCCCTCATTAGCTAGGTTGTAAGCCCGCTTGGCGGCGCCCCACTCCCACACATTGTCCCAAGCATTGGCCATGATATCACCGTTCTGGAACATGTCTCTACCAAAAGGATGCCCTTTTCCATTCATCCACCCGTCTTCCCAGCCTGACAATACCAGACCATGTTTAAATGCTAGTTCTGAAGTTTTGTTTAGGAAGTAGAGTTTGAGTTGTTTGGAATCCTGACTGGGCGGAAGTACGGATATCAGGTTTTTACAGGCTGTGGAATTCACCCACGCGCCTTGTGGGACTTCGTCTCCGCCATAATGGTACACTCTCAATGGCTGTCCGGCCTGGTCATGCATGGATTTTATCTCATCCATAACCTTGGAAATGAAACTGTAAGTGGAATCAATGCAAGGGTTGATAGCGTTGTCCGTAAACATCTGTACTGAGAAATAACGTGACTGGTCATCTGGGTCAATTAAGCGGAACTCAGACGCGGCTGTCAGGTTGCTGGTCTCAAAGTTCCGAAATCTCTTCTCCATCGCGATGATAGCCGCACGAGCATGTCCAGGCGTATCAACTTCCGGAATGACCTCTATGTGAAGCTTATTCGCGTGCCGCACGAGGTCTATGTAGTCTTGCACAGTCAAGAATCCTGAACCGGAAGTAGTCTGGTCCGGACCTGAGCCCAGCTGTGGTATGAGGCATCTGTCCTCATTGAGATCATGGCAACGTTTGGAAGCTACCTGAAATTGGATTTTGACACATGTATATTGCATCCCATAATAAATAAAATGGCGTCTCCTCCAATAATTGAAGTGTATCATTAAAAAGAAGAGATAAAGATTAACATATGTATACCTCAGTTAGTTCCGGAAGTCCTGGAATTTCTAACCTCCATCCTTCGTCATCAGCAAGATGGAGGTGTAGTTTGTTCAGTTTGTAAGTGGCCATCGCATTCATTAATCTCATCAGGTCGTTCTTATCATGGAAGTTCCTGGCGAGGTCTATGTACATTCCTCGAAATTCAAAGTGAGGCTCGTCCGTGATTACAACATCCGGTATCTGCGTGTTACTATTTCCAGCCAGAAGACTGGCAAGTGTTTGACAGCCATAAAAAATACCGGTCGTTTTGATTGCCTTTATAGTTACTGTTTCGTCCTTAATGTTGACGGCGAGTATGTAACCCTCTTTAGAGACGGAGAGTGTCGAGTCCAGTTCAAGAAAAATTGTTTTATTTATTTTCTCGTGTTCGGAGCTAAAAGGTAAATCAATGAGACCTGGAAGCAGAAAATTTCAGTCACTTTCGTTATATTATCTTACAGTAGTTATATAGAATAATCATTGTCATGCTGTACTCTATATCGACAGTCTTAAAAACAACTGTTCTGAAAAATTCACAAACCTATCTAAACCATACCTACAACGTAATCCTGATAACTGTTTAAACCATAGTTCAACGATAACCTCCAGAAAACATCTCAATATGGAAATATTATGTGTGATTAGATATCTTACTGACATTTATCATGCATTGTATGTGCACCGGAAACATACTTACTTGCTAGATATGTCCCCACTGTGGTTGGTACTCCACTTCCGGTTCGTATTTGCCACGCTCCGGACCGCACATTTAATAATTGACTGCTTGTAACTGTGATCTGCTTTGGTGTAGGTAAAACGTTATGTTTCTTTGGTGGTGTTTCCGGTTCCGGTCCGTACCTGGTGGACCGATCACGTGACGTGAACGGATTATACCGATCTCCTCCATACCGCTTCCACTGTCTAACGGAGGTAAAATCCTCAACAAAGCGACTTCCGAACGCCGTACTGTTTATAAGTCTACTATCTAACCCGTCAGAAGCTATATACCAGTTCGGTGGAACATCTGACCTGCTGATAGCCCAGTTGTCACCGAAAAATTCGATAGTCCTTGTATTCATCGATTCTATGCTGGGAAAGTCGGATGTCGGCGTCATACCAAAGAGACATCCAGTCACGTGATGTAACGTGACCCCTTGACCCGGTACTTCGTATCCTTCAGGGCGGGGTAAATGTTCACCCTCCAACATGAAAAAGCTATAAAAGTATATAGTCCAGTTATCTCCCCTGATTGACTGGTTTCCGGTGTTTTTAAAAGTGACGATAAATTTGTGTTTCCTTCCATTATATTCAAGGTTGTCAGCGACCTTGACCTTGATTTCAAGGTTGGAGGATATATAATCTAGGTCAGGCTGCAATACGGCGTAAAAACCTGGAATAGACAATTTAATTAATTAACTAACTAAAATGGTTCAGTTACTATGGAAACACAGGATAGTCAAAACATCTTGGATTTGATATTGATATTGGCAGTACGCAACTATGGCAAGCCGTTTGGGTTTTTACCTATTGAAATGAAGATATCTCTCTCTATTTAATTAAAGATATGTCTATTTAAAATGAAGATATCTCTATTTAATTAGAGATATCTGTAATTTAAATAAAGATATCTCTATTTAAATAAAGATATGTCTAATTTAAAAACAGATATCTCTATTTCTACTGAAAATAGAGATATCTTCTTTTAAATTACAGATATCTCTATTTCAAATTCAGATATCTCTATTTGAATTACAGATATCTTTAATTGTAATTGAGATATCTTTATTTTGAATAGAGATATCTCTAATTCAAATACAGATATCTCTAATTCAATTACAGATATCTCTATTTAAATTAAAGATATCTCTATTTGAATTAAAGATATCTTTAATTTTTATATTAATAATGATATCTTTATTTTGAATACAGATATCTGTATTTAATAGGTAAAAACCCAAACGGCTTGCCATACGCAACAGGTATACAGTAAAGATATGTGAGGTAATGTGGTTGATATGGTTACATCTTATAATAAGAGCGCAGCTCATCGCGCCCGAAGGGCGCGAGAGCGAAGCTCTCTTTAAGACAACACGTGTATAAGCTATATTTCCAATCAAATATATACCCCTTCAACATTGAAATCGTGTCCCGCGGGAAAAGTCGCGCGCCTCCAGTAGAGGCAGCCATGTTTGAAATCTCGTTCCCTACACGACGAGATCTGACTAATTTTTCTCTCGTCGAAACAAATAACTAAAGTTAGTTCAAATTACTTAATTTTTGAAATATCTACACAACCCATGTCAAAGGCCTGATTCATTTAAAAATTACCAATGCGAATTTTGCGAATTTGATTGGCTTGAGATATTTCGTTGGTTACCTAAATCGGAACCCTCCCTGTTTCAATGGTGATCTATTTACTGATCAAATTGGATGCGAGAGTAGAATAAGAGGTTATTTTGCTGCATATGTGCCTTACATAGAACAGTTTTTAATTGTATTATCTTTAGATAACAGCATTGTTAGCACAACTTTCCATGTTACAACCGAAAACCCTGACACATTACTGACTAGAACATCCCATTCAGAATGGTGCTGTATTGTCGTCAAGCGTGACGTCATAAAAAGTCAACGTCAAAGATTTTGCCACTGATTCCCGCGCTTTCTCAGCGCATATATTTTATATGAATTGAAGGCAAAGCCTTGGGAGAGCGCAGCTAGTTATAATTAATGACACAAACTTAGTAACGATATTAGTAATAACATTAACACTAGTAACAGGAGTGTGACATTTTCTACTTATTAAAATGGTTTGGTTTGTTACATTATATTTAATTCATGATCAAAACAAGTCGTCAAACTCCTGTGATTGAACTGATATAACAACAAATTCAATGATTCTGTTGAAATACTTACAGTACTTATGTAATGGTTTCTGATTCATGATGATGAGTCCGTCGACAGTATACATGGGTCTATCATGATGTATATAACAGTTTAGTTCATGCAAGGTGTCAAGACATAGTGGAGGTACTTTTCTCTAGTGTGCGTTTTCGCATGATGATGTTATGCACAATGAATTTAAAATATTGGTGTTGTGCGAAACGACCATCCTTGTACCATAAAAGATGATCCGCCCATTCAGACATGGAGTGGCATGTGTGAGGACGATTGATGTAAAAATCTGCAGAGGCTGTCGGGAAAAGACTTGGAAATGCTAGTGTAAAGAAATATTTTGTTGTAAATTCGGATATCGGCTTATCCCCTCTTGAAGGCCAAGGTATATTGATAACATTTTTCTTTATCCTGACGGGATCATGGTCGGGACCAATGACTTCTTGCAAGACTTCTTCCACTTTAGATTGAATGTCTACTGCTGGCTCTGGAAGCATAACACATGAATCACTTAGTCCATCTGTTTGGCCTGGGTTTGTTTGATCCTCAGCTGGACCTTTATCGCCACTGCAATGCGGGGATTCCACGTCCAAGTCTTGCAGGTCGATATCGCCATCCAGTGGAAGAGTGTCCAAACGCTCATTGCTGATGATGATGTCATTGTAAGCAACGTTGTTCTGTTTCAGCCATATTAAAGCCTTTTGGACGTTGTAACGCCTGACGCGATAGTCTTTGTTTGATCCATTTTTACCTTGCTTCTTTACCTTAATGATATTGATTTCTGAAGGTAGTTTTGGGAGTATTTGGGCAGGCTCATTCACCTGTTGCGGAAATGTCACGCAGTGGCCATTTGCTGCAATCCCACCATGTTTTAATAGGTGAACATTTATTGCAGGTGATATTCTGCAGATGAGTTGCTGCTCAACTACGGTCAATCCTTTCAGTTCCGGTGGAATTGGGCCAGGGTCCATGTTGTTTTGCATGGAGAACATTTTTACTCGGTTTACATCTTTACTGCAACGACGACATACGTCAGGTCCGCCCATCTTCATTTCCAGTCTCCGTTCATTGCAAATACAACAGAGTGTGAACTTGTAAGCCATTTGTTGTAACTCAAACGCTCTTGTGGCGTCCATTGCCAAATTGTAATGTGCATCGTCACTTAACGGAGGGGGGTTGGGGATATCGCTGAGTTTTATACCTAATTTTGTTTCCGTCCTCTTCAGGACTTTTGCGTATTTTTGTCTTTGTGAAACACGAGCATTATTTGTTGTACCGAGCTGATAATGTATGCCCAGTTTTCTGCATTTGTACTGCAAATCTTCTAACAATGGGTCATACAGGGTTGCATTGCTACTGTCAGAACCAGAAATACATGTAGGCCTACCTGCTGTTTTTGCCTTTTTTGTACCGATTTTATCGTTTTTCTGTAATGCTGGCCGTTTCCTTTCGTTATGGTTTATGGTTCTACTACTTACAGTCCGAGTCTGAGATGTTTGTGTGTTTTCGTTCAGATTGCTTTCAGGTATATCTTGTCTTGTCATGAGCATGTAATGGTTGTTTGAAAGTAGTATGTTGATAGTGCTTGAATTGCCATCTACGGTGTAGGACTCCGTGTTGTAACATGGAACATATTGACCTGATATTTCGTCTAACTTTGTACCTTGTAGATGCACCTCTATGTTTGTGTTTAAAATGATTGATGCAACTTTGACTTCGACTGTTGTTGCCCATCCATTGTTTTGTATCATTTTTTTGTGGTATTGGCTAGGGTGTATAACCTCAGAGCCATGGCAAATAGACACCAGATCTTTCCATTGTGTCCAATTTGAAATGACATATGTACATATTTCATGCCAGTATGTATGAGGGTAATGATTGGATGACAAACCCAGACAAAGGCAATGGAAAAAACAATTCCCATCCCCAGGAACATTTTGAATTGTAAATCTACTGTCTTGTATTTGGACGATACGTTGGTCATTTTGTCTCTCAGTGGTAGATCTATTACTATTTTTTGCATTTCTTTGTATAGATATTATTTGTCGCTGTTCAGATTCCACACTCGACTTTACATAAGAATGGTCGTTATGAGAATTCAACCTGAAATTCACTTTGGACAGAGTTTTGAAATAAGAATGGTCACTTAAAAATCCGGACATTTTCAGGCAATTGGCGCCAAAAAAGTCTAGTAAACACACAATGAATATTTACATGTTTAAATCTGCCTGCTTGAATTTAGAATTAATATTATACCCGGTTTTAAGTTTAAGACAGACTGGCTTTATTTCATAATCTACCTCTAATTAGATCAAACATCTAGCCTACATTGCATTTTTTTTTCAAATTAAAAGGGAGGCCTTGTTATTATTTTAAATTCAACTTTTAAAAGTGAAAATTACAAATATTTTTTTCGACAATAGTCTATTCTGGGCAAATGATCACGTGAATTTTCATCTTTACGTACAGTACATAGGTCCTACATATCTTATAGACTAGCTACACGCATTGTAAGCTTAATCTCCAGCCGTCCGCGCGATCGGCAGTAAAGTTAGTCTAAAAATTTTAAGCTTTGAAAGTGAATATTTTCTACTTGAATTCTATGCCATTTCTCCTGATAAATTTGGCAAAATAATTGTTGTTATTATTGATTTAAACTGTATTGATTGTAAGTTAAAACTCCATTTTGTTTACATGTACGTGTATATAGACACCTTGCATGAACTTACTACACTTGATATGCTATGGGATAGGCCCGACGTAGATTTCTATGACGCTGGGTTAACCTGCAGTCGTCTGGCGAATATTGTCGTCTGCGACAGGAAATTTAGTGTGCAAAGTAAAAATAAAAGTATAGAATGTATCTAAGTGTTTTAAAATTTCCATTCTATCATAAAATTTATTTTTGCGACAATGGCAGTTCAAGCGCATCACAATTTAGTCGTCTGCACTTAGCGTTCCTATTTTTGGTAACAAACCAAATATTTTCATCCAATCAAATTCGCCGATTACATTCATGTCATCAGTCATAACAGAAATGGAAGATAGTCGGTATACCGGCGGTTAGGCAGTTTTTATATCAATATGTAAAGAATGAGGTAATTTTTAGTGAATATCGGTGAGGTATGTCGATCAGAAAGAAATGGATCAAGTCTCACCATACAGGTAACGAGAATTAAAACATGGCTGCCTGCATGGAGGCGCGAGACTTTTCCCGCGGGACACAATTTCAAAGTCCAAGGGGTATAGGATTGTATTGGACTGTATTGCTTACACACGTGTTATGGTTAGTAGAGCTTCGCTCTACGCGGCCTTCGGCCGCGTAAGAGCTGCGCTCTTATTATCTTTAGATAACAGCATTGTTAGCACAACTTTCCATGTTACAACCGAAAACCCTGACACATTACTGACTAGAACATCCCATTCAGAATGGTGCTGTATTGTCGTCAAGCGTGACGTCATAAAAAGTCAACGTCAAAGATTTTGCCACTGATTCCCGCGCTTTCTCAGCGCATATATTTTAAGAGTTTCGTCTTCCAGATGTCTGTGAAATATGTGATAATTTAAGGGAAACAATTGATTCAATATCTTCTTTTTTTTAAGTGGACGTAGACTGTATTAACTGCAGTAACTGTTCCATTTTACTTATCCTAAAAAAATCAAAACTTGTATTTTATTAATAAAACTTCATAATTAGAAAAATCTTACTGTGTCGACCTCTTTACACCCTGACCTTAAATTACTAGATACATTATATACGTATTATGATTAACAAGGCATCGTGAAAAATATATAGCACAAGTTATCATTGTACAGTGTGTATCAAAACATTTATGAATGAGGAGATTCCATTCTATTTGTATTAGTCTAACTTTCCAAAAGCTATATGATGTTCTATTACAAACCTCAACGTTATAGTTCTCATTGTCTTGGCATACATTGAGGACGTTAAGTATACCAAAATTCCCAGGAGAAAACAGACTTAGTCATTTGTTTCTTTGTGTGGAAAATGAAGCCTTTAAAAAACTCGATGCATGTTTATAATATATCTCATATAATAGTCTAAGTGAGTGATTTTGCTTCTTGTTATTTCAACCACAGACTTAGATATACATACTAATATATGTCCGTGCTTCTAAAACAAAACAAAAACAAAACCCAAACAAATACACGCATAAAACAAAAGATAATATACATATAAGTCGCAAGTTTTAATTGTAAATAGTTTATATAGTGATACAGTTGCCTTCTGGCCCTTTAGCTCAGTCTGTAAAGCGGCTGACTAGCAAAACCGGGGGTCGCGGGTTCGATCCCGGTGGAAGCACACTACATATGTACTTGTTTTTCTGTTACTGTAAGCTATAGGAAAATGAGAGGCTTCGTTGGGGATAAACCTCGGTTAATGTGTGTTCGGGGCAGGTTTTAATTGTAAATTAGTGTACATAGTGATACGATATATTTTTGTTGTTGTTTAATTAACAGTCTATATGTATTGGTTTAGGACCTAATATTGGCCTAGCTTGTACATAGCATACTTTGCAGACGCGTTGTGTCATTATTTAAAATAAATCCCCCCCTCCCCCCCACCAAAAAAAATAAATAAATAAATATCTGAAAATTCTCGGGTCCCTGTGTTTCCTTCTTGATTAACGGTAAGTCAGGTGATTATAGCTGCGCTCTTCTAAGGCTTTGCCTTCATTCATATTAATCGTACTCAGAGTGGTGAAAGCTGTCTCTTTATTTGAACACTTGTACAATGTAACGGACACAATCCTACTGTCGTATTCATAAGTCTGACACGCCATTACTTCCTAAATTGACATTGACTGTATTCAAGATCACTCAAATGCTTGCATGTTACATATACATTGGGTAGTACTAATGTACTGATAATCTTGACGTGATTATACATGTACATGACACCTACCATTATCAATACTATACAGACACATTCATACGTATAGTACCTATGACCGTTCGACATATAGATTTTTAAGGCATTAACCGAGATTCTAAGCTATCAGACCAGCGACATGCATTGAAGTCAATTTTAGAATGATTTTTAAATTTTCAAGGACATTTCTTTTCGTCAACATTGACAGGCCAATACAATCAAGTATTCGTTTCTTTGATAACCTCTGACAACATTTCATACAATGTATTGGCGGGGTACTGGTGTGTTGTTAATGTACGACAGGGCCACAAAGAAAATGTCAAATTGGGGTGACACTTTAAATAGAAATGTAAAAAACAGAAACAATCTTATCTGTAAAAGGTAAAATGATATCAGCGCCCAATTTTGAAATAAAACCTAACATAATTGTTTGTTTACCGTAACCTGACTAAAATGTTCACAAGTAACATGACTGTTTGTACACCGTAACCTGACTAAATTGTTTACTCGTAACATGATCATTAAGTACCTGTATATATCTGGTACAATTTAATCAAAACAATAATGTCAACACCGTGGTTTTAGTTTCTCATTTTCCCGGAGGTACCTGACAACGCTCTCGCGATTATCAGTGAACAGGCTTCCAGTAAACACTCATGACTGTCTGTCCATTAAAATAAGAATTTTGACCGCTGACCGGACACTGACTTTACTTGTTGAGATTAACCCTAGCAATAGGCGGAGTCATGTAGGTGGTAAACCAGTAACTTAGGCCGACAGAACACTGACTATAGTCGGTGAGACGAAACCTAACAAAAGGCGGGGTTATGTAGGTGGTACACCAGTAACATAGGCCGACAAAACACTGACTTTACTTGTCGGGATTAATCCTAGCAATAGGCGGAGTCATGTAGGCGATAAACCAGTAACTTAGGCCGACAAAACACTGACTATAGTCGGCGAGATGAAACGTAGCAAAAGGCGGAGTCATGTAGGCGGTAAAACAACTAACTGCTTAGGCCGACAAAACACTGACTTTACTTGTCGAGATTAATCCTAGCAATAGGCGGAGTCATGTAGGCGGTAAACTAGTTAAGTAACTAACTAATGCCGACTAAACACTGACTTTAGTCGGCGAGATGATCCTAGGCAGAGTCATGTAGGCGGTAAACCAGTAACTTAGGCTGACAGGACACTCATTATAGTTTGTGAGGCTGTATTTGATGCATGACTCCGCCTATCGCTAGGTTTCGTCATACCAACTATAGCAAGTGTTATGTCGACCTTAAGAAGTTACTGGTTTTTTGCCTTTATGACTCCTCATATTGGTAGATTTCGTCTCAATTTTGAAGTCATGAAGGTGGTAAACCCGTAACTTACTTTTGTACCCTGTATAACATACAAATCAACTGTGCTTTGATACATAGTTCAAGAAGGCTCCAGTGCCGAAATCGACCGGGGCCCAAAGTACAGTAGTACAAAATCCTAGTCATTTTATACAAGTAGATTTATATGCAGTCCAACGTACATTTGTAACATTATGAAGGTATACATGTATCTTTACACAAACAGTATACGTAATAATGCGTACGAGTGTCGTTGCAACGTTTCAAGACCGACTGGTCTGACTGACTGTGAGCGATATCATGTTTACCTCTACGTCTATGTGACGAAATGGTAACTATATAGGATCGTTCGATGGGTCATCTCGTCTATCGACTTTGAGTGTATAAACACACTGTACCGAATTGGCTACTGATCGGGTGTATACATTATCTCTGTCCCGCTTGGGTCAGTAATTAATCGTCAAGGTGACTTAACTGGTGGGCCCCCTCATCTCTGTTCATGATTTTGGTTTTCCTGATTTTGATGGCTTCTTTGATTTTTCTTTTCGATACAGTTTGTAGATTTTCGCTCACACAGTCAGTCATAGCTTGACCAGTCGGTCTTGAAACATTGCAACGACACTCGTTAAGTTAAGTATACTGTTTGTGTAAAAATATAAAAGCATATTATGTTTTTGGATCAAGGGACGATTTACTCCGAGATGCCTTATATGTTTGGTCATTCGATATCTTGGTACCTTATAAGCCACGCCCATTTTTGTGTTAGAAACTGGTACTACCCCCTGATGTATACAATGTATGTACAATACTTATATCGATATATGATACCACGTACAGATATAGTCGTATGTAAATGTTATAGTCTACGCTGGATATATCGTCAGATACCAACGGTTGATTGCGCAACACTAGGCGAATGACCGTAAGCATCCTGGAACGAAACATTATTACCACGGTTTACCCGTAAGCAATATATTAGCCTATCATCCGTTTATCTTCTGTTTTTGCTTTTTAAAAGTAAATAATAATGTAAATATGATATACTGTTTGAATAATCCACACGTACGTCACGAGGACTGGATATCCTTATAAAAGTTAGTGTAATTGTAACTCAAGAATACTTTCGAGTTAACTTGGAGGTCCCGGTTGTACTACGGTAAACTTCGAAGATGCAATATTGATAAACAATGTTTGCACATGTCCTACATTTTAACAGAGACATAATTTATATGTCTCTGATTTTAACAAGGTGCGAAGAGAGTTTTGTACGCGGAGTGTTTTTAATTCTAGTGGACTAGTACTTCGGATATTTTCCATACATGGAAGAGAAATTTCACAATGCTAGGTTTTATCAGACAAAAGCATGAAGAAAAAAAAGAAGAAAACCTAACAGACAGTTAGGTTTGCTACTGCCGCACGATGGCGCCACCTGATCAACTTGCAGTTACATTGCCTCCAGATTGAATAAGTAGTACCCTGTTCTCTGGTATAGATCATTTGTTTTACCGGTGAAGTAAAAAAGAATGTGTTAATTATATATAAATATATATCAACGTCATTTTGTATTCTCTTCTTTGAAAGCCGACATCTAGTTCTGTAAATAATTCTTACTATATCTCAAACTGAGAGAATATGACGTCATGATTTCCATTTCAGCATTCTTTCAAATTCTCGTATTGTCCTCTATTTTAGGAAATACGAAAGTCCCAGCTGTCTAATAAACCCGTCCGAACAATTACCATGATATATATAATAGAATCCATTTTTTACTTAGACAAGCGTCATTCGCCGATACCTGCATTAATATGGCGAGGTATTGCTATCGGAGTCCGGGAAGGCCAAAATATTTAAGCGAATAGATATCAGAGATATTCCTGTGTATTAAATGTTCAAATATACCAGCTTTTAAAGGGACGTCACGGTAAAAACGTTGTTATTTTCATTGAATGTACGTGTTTTGTGCTTTTGGACATTCTTCTCTTTGTTGCGGAAGCCTTAACCGTTTTCAACCGCGGTCGATTCACGCGGGACGCTATTTTTGTTTTCAATAGTTGTAGTTTGTTTTGCGCATGCGTTATATCGTGTGTGACGAAAAATTTACATATCCAGACTATTGATCATCGAATTGTGAATTGATTACCTTTTCTTAATTAGTAATTAATGGTTTTATGTACAGATATCATCAACAGCGAATGGTCATTGTTCATAAGGTTATGTTTTTTTTTGTTTTTTTTTTAATATATATGCATTATTATGAAAAGAAACTACAAAATAAAAACTGGTTTACCGTGATGTCCCCTTAATAAGAATCGTTGTTTACTATTAAATCTGCTTATGTGTGACGTTACTATAAAATAACATTATTTAGCATATCCTACTAGTTGAAACCACTTCCTGAACTGAAATATGATAGCTGGATTAGTTTCTCAATTTTCTAGTCCTTGATTGGTCGAGTGTTTAACCTTTTTACCTTAACAACCAAGCTCACCTAGAGGAATTCGATAACGTGGTTCTACGGGTTATCTCCATACGATTGTTTGATATGTATATATATCCCTTGGCGTTATCGGCATGGTACTAACATTAAATCCTATTGGCAGGTGGGCACTTTTAGTTTTAAAACAGTCCATGTACTCTGTCAACAATACTGACACGATTATACCCGTCCTATATTGCTTTCTTCTTTTCATACTTTCAGAAACTGGAGGTTTTTTTTTTGTTTTTTGTTTTGTTTTTTGTTTTGTTTTGTGTTGTGTTGTTTTGTTTAATTTATTTATCTATTTTTTTAATGTTTTTTTATGTTGTTTTTTTAATATATATTTTTTTTATTTAATTTAATTTTGTTGTTGTTGTTGTTTTTGTTGTTGAAACCTACGTGGGGCAGTTGCCAGGTACTGACCGTAGGCCGGTGGTTTTTCTCCGGGTACTCCGGCTTTCCTCCACCTCCAAAACCTGGCACGTCTTTAAATGACCCTGTCTGTTAATAGGACGTTAAACAAAAACAATCCAAACGAAAGTTTAAAAGTGTTATTCAAGTCTTTGTACACCCTTAGTTGGGGGCACACTGAAGAACGGCAGGAGGCCGACATTTTCTAGAAAAAAAGTTTTCTTCACAGCTCATTTGTTCACATCAGCTTGAAGTCTTAGTGCGAGAGAGATGTTCAGATTTTGTCATTCTATTTTCATTTCAAAATATTTAATTGTTCCATAATTCATTTATAGTACATACAATTACATAAAGATAAACATTGTATATATAAATGGATTTGGCAGCAGGCTAAGCTTAAAAGTTATATAACTGTGCATATTACTTACAATATATATAAATATATTGATTCTATAAGTCTTTAAATGTTATTCTATAATCTATACCGAAAGCTATATCACTCCTACAATTTATATTTTATGATAATAAGGTTAATATCAAACAGCCCTTTATTAAAGGAGCATTCCTTTGTTTATGTCGTCAAAATTAAACTTATTAGAAAGTATGTATTTTTTCAAAGTAGCAAAAGTTATAATCTTTACATTAATACGGCAGTTTTTCTCTCAAGATAGACAAAAGTTCTTCGTGTATTAAGCCCTGAAAATTCTTAATTCGACCCGAAGTATCACTAATTACCGCAAATACATACGATATTTGTATACGATACACGTTTTTCTTGTATATTTCATTGTTTATTTCATTACTTGTAGACACAAACACTCATATAATTATCGTTCGGACTTGATTTCATAGATAGAAATTGTGCATGTTTCTGATGTCCGAAGGAGAGTATGACCCTTTAATACAGCTCTAGGCTAATGGTCACTGAATGTCAATGTATTTTATGGACGCAAATTATCTTCTGTTTTAACATCGCCAACACATCAGGGACATGGATTGTTTTAATCGTTTGTGATAAAAAAAACCCAGATAGGTTAATTAGTTAATCTTTTTTTTTCTTTCTTGAATCGATAAATTCTGATAATCATGTTTAACAAATTTTATTCATGAAATTTATTTTTCATTTGTTTAAAAATTTAAGATTCATTGTCGCTAGCCTACAGTTTGTATTCCAGTACAATATTAACGAATTTGTGTGTGTATTTACCTAAAACAATGACGTAGCATATTCTTGGAACAGTTTAGATTGCTATGACGTCAATGAGCCACAGACCACTGATGATACACCTTTAAGGTCTAGTATATATGTCGAAATTGTGAATAAGAACGACATCGGATGAAGGAAATATCGGTGACATTTCAATAAACTTCAATAATCCGGACAGCAATGATATTGTAATCTAGATTATTTTGTTGCGCGAGTTTCCTCGTATTCTGTTGTTGTTTTGTATAAGTTAATAAAGGTACTTCAGTACGTGACATGATATATAGACAATACATATGTATATTATACCACTCTTAACCTACATATAGGCGCGAGGCATGTACAGGTAATATTTACTTAGTATATATTATTACTTACTTGGTATGATGGTCAGAAGCCAGACCAAACACGCGACCACCTGGACATCCATTATCTCTTATATAACACGTGTACTACGTTATCATTAGTACGGCGGGGCTCGTACCCTTGGATTCCACTGTATCCGTACTCAGAGGTATACCTGCTCGGTTGATAGCGACTGTCTGAATGAAAGTTTTAAATAATCTTCGTCATGAGCTTCTTTATTGGTGTTGTGTAGTTTACGACATGTTGGCAGTCCGAGATCTCGTGTATACAGAACTGGCGACTTGTTCTGAAGTCAGACTTGTCGCTGCACACCTATTGTTTGGAAGGAGTAACTTTAATGACTTATAATGTATGTGGTCTGGTATTGTTATCGAACGCGAGATTTGCCCGAGGCAAATATACATATACCAGTATACCTGTAATGTAAGTGTCTTTTGTCACTTTCATACATGTATGTAGCCATGTGGAACTATGACAGTCATACTCCATGCTTCGTTAGATAGGACGTGGGGAAAATAATTGGAATTTTGCCCCCCCCCCCCCCCCCCCTCCAATCTTATAAAAACTTGCTGTAATATAGCTGTATTTGATATGTTTCCTTCTTTGACGAACTGATAACACAGCATACATAATGTAGAGACACAGGTGCCTGACTCGTTTTATAAACAAATAAGATGTAAGAGTACATATTCACATTTATGTGTACTCTTATATGTTATTTGTTTATAAAACGAGTCAGCCACCTGTGGTAGAGACCTATAATTTGTGCCCCAGTCTTTACTGTGCAGTACATGTACAATTTCTCGTCTGTCACTTAAATTAATGTATAAACCATGACAGGATAGCACAACACTGTAACAACCACAGGCGCTTGTATAAAAAAAATCTTAATTTTTGAAAAAAATATGATATGACAGGGATCTGGGTACTGAGAAATCCACAAGGTTGGCAACTCCGATAATATACAGCTGAATATATTCTGTTACGGTAATGACATGACGTTTCAGAACTAACGATTTCATGTTTTTGGAAAATATTCGACAAAGCAGAAAAATAAACAATTATATTTACATGTTTTTTCTAATGTGACATAAAAATAAAAATGCCGTCATATTGAGTTTTTCCTCCCATTTATACAGCTAAGCTGAATGTAATTGATTTAAGTCAAACAACTAAAGAAAAAAAATTGAAGAATTGTCGGAAATTTTAGGTATAGAAATTGATCTTGACATTAACAGATCATATTTGTAATCTTTACGACTCTATTACATGTACGAAAGATATCATTTTACTTAAAAGGAAGCAGGCGAAAAAGATGGTTTTGTCAAATAAAGAGCGGGTTGCCTTATGGAGAAAGAGACAGAGAGAATTCACAAAATCACGACTAGTACAAATGAAAGGAAAGGGAAAGGTGTGAAAAGAAGAAAGAGTGGGGAGTTGTCAAGCCAGTTTCTTAGCTTGAAGAACGTGAAAAAAAAAAAAAAAAAAAAGAAGAATATGGAGTATCTACCACTTTTGGTATGCAACGGCAGTTCTGATTGGTTTAAAACCGTGTATTATTTGCCAGTAATACACGCTCGTGCCAATAATACACGCTCGTGAGTCACCGCTCTACCTAATAACACGGTTACTCTAGCGGAATGGGCTAACGGGTTAGTCTCTCCTCAGCTTTTTTTTTTATCACGACGCGAGTTCGAAAAAGGTGGGATCGGTGCCGTTTTTAAAAGAACCATCGATAATCTTAAAAGGGATCTATTGGAGTCAAATGTGAATGTACAGCTACACGAGATTTTGGACGAGATTGACAATATTGAGTCTAGACTGCCCACTGATCTCAAGCCACTGAAAAAAAAACAAAAACAAAAAACAAAAAACAAAAAAACAACAACAACAACAACAACAAAAAAACAACAAAAAAACGATTCAGTTTCACCAGGTTTGCTGTTTTACCATTTCCTGATTTAATAAGTTAGGTTGTTTGTTAACTATGTACATGTATGTATGTGTGGAAACAATATCAAATATACATTTTCGCCGCGCTTCATTAAATTGGCCTTTGTCCAGTTGGCAGTATCAGCCTATAGCTGCAAACTCCAGGACCAAGTTGTTCAAAAGGTGATTAAGCTAATCACAGTTTAACAACAATATTAAAATCTTGATAAAATGATTTCTGGTAAAACTTATTTGACAAAATTTTCTGAAACTATGACACCTACCAGTCTCTTCATACCTGCTGCTTTTGAAGAATATACACACATATAGGATTTGAGGTAAAGGAGAAATGAGATTTTCACTAATCAAGTGATTAAGCTAATCACCTTTTGAACCACTGGGCCCTGAAAGCAGTTCAATGCTTTATTGCCAACAATGATGTATCCTATCTTATGTTAACAGTTTTTTCTGGACGACATAATTTGGTATGGGAAGCAAGACATCGTGTCAATTCTGGATGATTTTCCAAAACCAGTTTCAAAACGAAACAAGAAAGGGAGCAGTCTTTTAGAACTATAGTCAAGTTCAAATGTGCTTCATTGTGGGCGGGGAAAGCTTGGATCAAACGTATTTTAGATGAAGTTGCTGTTTAATTCAGGTATACGTATTAGATATTTGAAAGCCTATTACTTGTTTTCTAAACTTCATTTATACTAAATTTAAATTTGCTGCTTAGTGTCAACAATGTCAAAGATTTAACGCATTAATTGAGTATTTTTCGTAATATTGATTATCTATGTAAATCCACTCTGCTGTTTAATCAGATATTATTGAAGTTATTGCTGAATTACCTGATTACGTTTGTTATTACAGACATAACCGTTGTGTGAATCGGCGTGTAAGTGAGTGTGTAAGCATCTAGCACTGATAAGCTAGCTTCATGACTTACAGAACAAAGAAACTGAAATGAAATGAGAAAGAAAAGAGATGACTTTGAGATTATTTCAAAACAGTATTTCTTTTGTGTCAACGCAAGAGCATTAAGAGCTAAAGCCACCCCCCCCCCCCCCCCCCCCCCCCCCCCCCGCCCCCCCCCCCCCCTCCTCCAAAAAAAATCAAAAAAAAAATCACTCGATAGCAAATAAAATGAATTTTTCTGATTTCCAAACTATAGTCAATTTTCAACAAGGCTTAATAAAACAAACCTCCGATTGTTACGGTATGTGAAGCGGGCATATGTCAGTTATAAAGAGGTTTCGTCAAGCTTGTTTTTGTTTAACGTCCTATTAACAGCCAGTGTCAATTAAGGACGTGTCAGGTTTTGGTGGTGAAGGAAAGCCGGAGTACCCGGAGAAAAACTGCCGGCCTACGGTCAGTACCTGGCAACTACCCCACGTATGTTTCGAACTCGCAACCCAGTGGTAGAGGGCTAGTGTTAAAGTGTCGGTACACCTTAACCACTCGGCCACCGCGGCCCCCTCACGATGTAAGCACATTAACCCAGGCTTGCACATCATTTTCTAAATACATTGTATGTGTATCAAAGTCGACTTTCACACTAATGACTCGGATTAAAATACCTTCGGACATTTTGATATTCACGCGGAGAGGACATTTGTTTATGACACTATTTACACATATGAATAATCATAATGTACTTATTGTCTTAAAGGGACTTTATGCTTAGAAAACACTATGAGAAAAGGATATAAAACGTTATATTTTCTATGAGTCTGTTACAAAACTAACACTTTCTGTTAATTACAAAAATCAAAAGTCACTGCAACCATTTATGATAGATATCAAAAAAATAAAGAATGTAAACATTGCAGTCTCGATCTAATTCATAAATTACCGCTCGTAGCCTGATACTGCGCATGCGTATAAACCGAGAAAAAAGCAACATGGTGGACGCAAACCAGAAAAGAAAAAAAAAAAGAAAAATTATTCACAGGCCGAATTCTTCAATTCCTGAGGTTGAAATCTAAGGTAATAGTCCCTTTAAGCATGAGAGCCGACTTTTATCGAAATGACACATTTCCTTTTGTTTTAGAGTTATTTTATGATGCCCTAGTAAGTTAATACATCCGTTATTTCATTGGCTAAATTTATCATTTATATAAATGAGACAATTAATTCATCCTGTTTTACCATGTATCATTGTTATCCATTTGATAATATTCATATTCTCTGCACTGAACTCTTTACGAGAAAAAACAATTTTCATTGTCATTGTTAATCCAAATTAAACGTAAAGTTGATGACAGGTTCTGTTACGGCCAGTGGTTATCATATCCGAACACGTAAATTGACAAGGCATTGTTTTACTTGTTTCTTCCGTGTCATTTTCGGCAGAGTTTTTTTATTCGAGTGTGAATGAACTTTAAATAGAAGATAATTACGTACATTAGTAAAGATTAGGAGCATATTGGTCATCCTCGGCTGTCAATATGCATGTTCTTGTATTTTCTGCTGTTAACGTTACCGGATGTAAACATTCACCAGGCCAAACACCGATAACATATCTACATTTATCCGGCAACTGCCACCACATTGTCGGAATACCGTATATATTTTTGCTGTATACGGCAGTGACGGAAAAATCTTAGCACGTGCGTCAATTCGACTGACCTACTTCAAAGTGAAACAACGTTTAAAAGGCGAACATATTTCTGTCATTTTTGACACCGTTTCACTTCAAAGTGATTATTTTTGATGATTATTTTTTTGTATTGTTGCAGGATAAATGGAATAAATGGTCAGTGTCTTAAAATATAAGCGGTATTTTTGGCTCGGGACAGAGAGACGAGCCACTTTTGTCTTTCTTTACCCTCGCCAAAATACAGCTTATATTTTAAGACACTGACCATGTATTCTCTATGTATTAGCTCCAAATTGAAATATTTGCTGAATGAAATAGTTTAAGTATAGTTCACCATATTTCTATTTCAGATGCCTCAGATTCGAACCCTTCTTTCGATTGTTTGAAGTATTCGACCGAATCAAGTATCTTCGGCAAAATGAATTTCCACTAGTCAATTTATTAACCGGCATTTTCTTTAAGATTCCCCTTCTTTCGTGCCGTTAGTACCATATTTGCTGTTTTAACCAGTGTCATTCAAGTGATGCGGTTCAAACTTTGAAATTGATGTTGTGTTCCATGGACACTTTTCTCATTCTCGGAAGAACAACGATGTTTGCTCCATCGACTTCTTGTCCTTCAGAAATGCGTCGGTCCACTGCTGTATCGAATTCTTCTCTTACTGATATTGTTCCTGATTACCAATGACATCAACATTTTCTTCCAAAAACGAAGTTGTTTCCGTCCTGTAATCTGTTTTCTGTGCAGTTCCTTTCAAGAACTGAACATCCCTGTGACGTCGTATGCGGCGGTCGGTCACACAGGGACTTGAGAATTCGTTACAGTCTACATAATGTACATGTATTTGGATCTCTCCTAGTGTGTATAGCACATTTTCAGACGTTTTGGGGGTCTAGATTAAAATTCGGAAAAAACGATACCCCCGGGGGTATCATTTTTACCGAATTTTAATCTAGCACTTTTTACCAAATTTTAATCTAGCCCTCCAAAACGTCTGAAAATGTACTATACACACTAGGGTAGGTCCAAATACATGTAGACTGCAACTAATTCTCAAGTCCCTGTGATACACACTAGGGGAGGTCCAAATACATATAGACTGTAACTAATTCTCAAGTCCCTGTGATACACACTAGGGTAGGTCCAAATACATATAGACTGTAACTAATTCTCAAGTCCCTGTGATACACACTAGGGGAGGTCCAAATACATATAGACTGTAACTAATTCTCAAGTCCCTGTGATACACACTAGGGTAGGTCCAAATACATGTAGACTGTAACTAATTCTCAAGTCCCTGTGGCCGGTCGTCCTTAATCTTACCTGAATCACAAATACCACTACAGACATTCAAACTTCTTCCTAGAAAATGTACTGAATATTAGCCATTGGCATGGAAGGTCTATATTTTATTCTAAGTTCCTGGATATACTTGTACCTAAGTCCGAGTTTACAAAAGTCAAATTTGTCAAAACACTCAAACAACTTTTTTTGGTATATTAAATAACATGAGTGGTTTAAGTGTAAATAATATAGGCGGTAGTTACGTCACCTCCACAATAAATCCTTTAAAATCAATTCGGTCGTAAATCAAATACTTACGACCATTCTATATTTGTCTATATGATCGGGTTAAGTTTGAGACAATGTTATTGATGAACCATATCAAACAATATTTTCCCGCCCTAACAGGCCAAACTGACCGTATAATTAAAAAACCCAGAGCTGCTGCTGCTCCTCGTCCCCCTGCTCGTCCTCCACCTCGTCCTTTTCGTCCTTCTCCTCGTCGTCGTCGTTGTCCTCCTCCTCGTCCCCCTCGTCCTCCTTGTCCTCCTTGTCCTCGTCCTCCTGCTCGTCCTCCACCTCGTCGTCCTCGTCCTCTTTCTCGTCCTCCTCGTCCTCCTTCCCCTCCTCCTCCTCGTCCTCGTCCTCCTCGTCCCCTCGTCCTCCTCCTGCTCCTCGTCGTCCTCCTCCTCCTTCTCCTCCTCATCCGCCTCGTCCTCCTCGTCCTCGTCCTCGTCCTCATCCTCCTCGTCGTCCTCGTCCTCCTTCCCCTCCTCCTCCTCCTTCTCGTCCTCCTCCTCCTTCTCCTCCTCATCCACCTCGTCCTCCTCGTCCTCGTCCTCATCCTCCTCGTCGTCCTCGTCCTCCTTCCCCTCCTCCTCCTCCTCCTCCTCCTCCTCCTCCTCCTCCTCCTCGTCGTTCTCGTCGTCCTCCTTCTCCTCGTCGTCCTCCTCATCCTCCTCGTCTTCTTCTTCTTCTTCTTCTTCTTCTTCTTGAGGTACCGGAAAAGTGTGTAAAACAAATATCTCGACGCGACAACAATTATACCGTAATTCATTGCAGTATACCGTACCTATATCATGTGTTATATGGTAGACTAGCCCGAGTTTCCTCTGGCCCTGACACCATGTCTGGTGTGTCAGGGTCAGAGGAAAGTCGGGCTAATGGTAGACCAGACTATCCCGATAGACTAGGAACATCCGGAATAGAACGAGATTTATTGCGATTTATGACACACTCTTCAAGTTAAATACTTTCTTTACCCTACATTAGAAACAACTAAACGCAACAACGTGCACGCTTGGTTTTACATATTTATGTAAGTGTTTACCTTAAAACACATTAAACCCGATCCAGTTGTTATCTTTCTCGTAGTTTGATAGTTTTACAATACCCTGAAGTTTGTTGACTTAAACTCACAAAATTACATACAACCGATAAAAAGTTAGGGTCATATATGGACTCAATGTTCGGCTATATACTTACAAATCATACCCTGCTATCGGCGAAAGAAGTTTACATGCTTCTTGGAATATTGCCAATTCTTATTTTAAGATTTGGTTTGGTTTGTTTTTGTTTAACGTCCTATTAACTGCCAGGGTCATTTAAGGACGTGTCAGGTTTTGGAGTTGGAGGAAACCGGAGTACCGGGAAAAAAACCACTGGCCTACGGTCAGTACCTGGCAACTGCCCCACGTAGGTTTCGAACTCGCAACCCAGAGGTGGAGGGCTAGTGTTAAAGTGTCGGGACACCTTAACCACTCGGCCACCGCGGCCCCAATTATTTTAAGATATTTGTAGTTTTATTTAGCAAAGTTATCCTTCAATCTAAAACAAAACATTATTTTTATTTGAAACAATTTAAGGAGCTTTCTAGACTTTTGTTCAATTTAACTTGATTAGTGTCTATATATACAATACCAGAATTAAGAAATGTTGATTTTCTTATTTTTCATTTACTAGTATTCCGTCACTCAAACGCGCTACATTATAGAATTTTACAGCAATGTACAATTATTTATCACCAACAGCACTGCATAAAAAAAGCAGAGAAGGGAGTCTTTGTCCGTAAACGCAGAAATAGGAAAAGGATGTGTGTTGACTTAAAGCGTAAAAAAAGCACCCTACACATTTGATAATGATATTGATGAGCCTACTGTCATTCTTGAATTTCCTTCAAGATGCCTTAAATCAATTGAAAATATTGTTTTCTCTGTAAATGAAATAAAGGATATTCTTTTGACTTTGAAGCTAAATAAAGCTACCATGAAAGATGAAATTAGTCACGAAACGTTAAAGAATACTTCAGTAAGTGTTTCTACCTCTTCAATAGCTGTTTAATTTATCTCCGAAACAATGTAATTTTCAATGCCAGTGGAAACAGCTATAATAGTACCTTTATTTGAAAAGGGCGAACGTTTTCATCTTCTAATCACATACATATTTCTCTTCTAAGTACTGTCAGTAAAGTGTTCGAGCGAGTTTACCTAAAAACATTTCCATAATTTTGCCATCGATAAAGATCGTGTATACAAAAATCAATCAGGTTTATCACCGACTGATACGTAATCACTTAAAATGCATCATAACATTTGTTTATCATTAGAAAACATCTATGTTTCTCTACAAATGCTTTTGATAGAGTTTGACATGATGGCTTGACGGGAAAAGTTAAACAAGACATACGGTTTTAAAGGCAATATCGATTGGCTGAGAGATTATCTAAGCCAAAAATCACGGGGGAGGGGGGCTACTCCCCCGGGAAAAAAATTAGCCGGTAAATGCAAAATCCTGCATTCTAGTGTAGTTCACCATAGATTTGTACAATTTGCCCCCCCCCCCCCCCCCCCCCCCCTCCCACGCCCCCCTTAAATACGCCAGTGTTGGTTGTAACAATGCAGACACTGATAAGATAGAAAAGGCCCAACTGGAAGCAGTCAGAATAGTAACAAATTTTGCCTTTATTTGAAAAAGGCTGGGAAAACTTGAAGATAGACGAAAAAATCAAAAAGTGTTATTGTTGTACAAAATGCGACATCATCTATCTCCTGATTCTCTGAACGACATCGTACCCAGTTGAGTAACCCGAGTTTCCTCTGGCCCCGACACTATGCCTGGTACATGGTGTCAGGACCAGAGGAAACTCGAGCTACCAGTAGAGTAAACAACATCAGTAGATATCATTTCAGAAATAGTCAAAAAATATTTTATCTCCAGTACCCTGAGAATGATAAGATATCTATGGTGGCCGGATAGGGCAACCTCGCAACCTTGTGACCTAGGAGAGACAAACCTGTAAAAATGCAATTAAGTCTTTTCACCAGCATATTACTGTTGTCAATAGAAAAAAACCCACTTTCATTACGTTTATCAGTATGATATATAAAACCACTGTCGTGAAAATCTTTTAAGATCATTGTCTAGATAAGATGCAGTGATTTAGATGAATTGTTCTTTTAATATGAACGCGACAGGTGGCGTTACCGGTCAAGATGAAGTATGTGATTGGTCAATGTAGCGGTAAATGCAAAATGCAGACATGCAGTTAAAGATAAAACAAAATTAAGATTGAATGCAAGCTAAATAATGGATGTATCTATTCAAATGACACATTAATAAAATCAAATTCCTGATTCAAATGCAGTCTTATAACCACCAAAAATGATTCAAACTGATATAATTTTGTTATCCGTGCTGAAAATGCGCATTTATTAATTAGTTCGTTAATTTATTTCACCAGCAGTTTTACATTATAACCACCAGCATTAAAACTATGCCGTTTATCTTTTTAAAGATATTTCTTGTTCGTGTTAACTTGCACCAGGGACATCAATATATGATGCAGGAAAGACCGAATACACGAAGGGAGGTAACTCTTACAATTATCATCGAATGTGAACGGAGTCTTGTACAAGGTTGATTATATTTAGGAATTTAACAGAACATGTATTTCATACGAAATCTGACTAGCGATAGTATTATACCAGGGTGGTTAGTCTTCACATTTTATCTTGTGACCTTGATTTTCTGATTGCTAATAGAAAATATAGATAAGAAAGTGTATTTAAACATTTGACTTCGTGACCTTTATCTTAGACCAAATACTTTCTCTTTGTTATGATATATAGTTTCAGTTTTTTAGGGGCCGCGGTGGCCGAGTGATTAAGGTGTCCCGACACTTTATCACTAGCCCTACACCTCTGGGTTGCGAGGTCGGAACCTACGTGGGGCAGTTGCCAGGTATTAACCGTAGACCGTTGGTTAAACGACCCTGGCTGTTAATAGGACGTTAAAAAAACAACAAAATAAAACATATAGTTTCATTGAAATCAGCCCACAAGTTTAGGATCTGTTTGAACAAGGATTATCAACCAAGGTTATACCTAAATCATGAAAGGTCTAAATGAAAACGAATCTACCTTGATTTGTATGGGCAACGGAATTCACAATTTTGAAAGCCACCTTCTGAGAGCCTTACATTTATAAGGGGACTAGGATAATTTTATTAATACTTTGCTGGTCTTTTGGCAGTGAGGGTCGTTACATTCTTTTAAGCTTCTGGGGTTTTTGAGAAGATTAAAGTCAAAATGTCATCTGTTTACTGATCGACAAGGCGCGATGGCAAAAACCAAACACAATAGGTCACGTGACACGATCAGGTGACCAAAAACCCGTTGAATATATCATAATTATATAGATATAATTTTGGAGTACTGAAAGAAAATATAACAATTTCTTGTTTTTCTCACACTTGGCTTTTATTTTCCAGGATCAAAGAGATTGCATAACAGTATATTTATAATGTATAATTTAAATTCAAATACATAACTCGCTTGCATAACACTTTTATACATTTTTTCA
Source organism: Pecten maximus (assembly GCF_902652985.1). Taxonomy (NCBI): domain Eukaryota; kingdom Metazoa; phylum Mollusca; class Bivalvia; order Pectinida; family Pectinidae; genus Pecten; species Pecten maximus. Next base: position 8,886,368 of record NC_047031.1, on the reverse strand, counting down.
ATGTAAATATCAAATAATAAATAAAATACCATTTGCACACATATAAAGCACAGAAAATCCCTCCGCTGATAAAATTCAAAATTCAAAATCATAATCGACTTTCACTCATTATTAAAGTGGTGGGTACCTTATTTATATACACGCACACTCGGATTTATAACTTGTGTACCTTCAGATGTAAAACTTGTGTGTACCTAAAGATGTATAACTTGTGTGTACCTAAAGATGTATAACTTGTGTGTACCTACAGATGTATAACTTGTGTGTACCTAAAGATGTAAAACTTGTGTGTACCTAAAGATGTATAACTTGTGTGTACCTAAAGATGTATAACTTGTGTGTACCTACAGATGTATAACTTGTGTGTACCTATAGATGTATAACTTGTGTGTACCTAAAGATGTAAAACTTGTGTGTACCTAAAGATGTAAAACTTGTGTGTACCTAAAGATGTATAACTTGTGTGTACCTAAAGATGTATAACTTGTGTGTACCTATAGATTTATAACTTGTGTGTACCTAAAGATGTAAAACTTGTGTGTACCTAAAGATGTATAACTTGTGTGTACCTAAAGATGTAAAACTTGTGTGTACCTAAAGATGTATAACTTGTGTGTACCTAAAGATGTAAAACTTGTGTGTACCTATAGATTTATAACTTGTGTGTACCTAAAGATGTAAAACTTGTGTGTACCTAAAGATGTATAACTTGTGTGTACCTAAAGATGTATAACTTGTGTGTACCTACAGATGTATAACTTGTGTGTACCTATAGATGTATAACTTGTGTGTACCTAAAGATGTATAACTTGTGTGTACCTAAAGATGTAAAACTTGTGTGTACCTAAAGATGTAAAACTTGTGTGTACCTACAGATTTATAACTTGTGTGTACCTAAAGTTGACCTACAGATGTATTTAACTTGTGTGTACCTATAGATTTATAACTTGTGTGTACCTACAGATTGATAACTTGTGTGTACCTATAGATGTATAACTTGTGTGTACCTAAAGATGTAAAACTTGTGTGTACCTAAAGTTGACCTACAGATGTATTTAACTTGTGTGTACCTATATATTTATAACTTGTGTGTACCTACAGATTGATAACTTGTGTGTACCTAAAGATGTATAACTTGTGTGTACCTAAAGTTGTAAAACTTGTGTGTACCTAAAGTTGACCTACAGATGTATTTAACTTTTGTGTACCTATAGATTTATGTCTTTCTTTGACCTTAATACCACCCATCAAACAGTTTCTAACAATCATTTCTCTATTTAAACAAGATGTCTATAATAACCTGTAACACCTACAGCTGTACACAGTTACGTTGTTTTAAGTGTTTAACAATACACAGTATTCTGAAGGTTTAAAACTAGCATGTTCACCATTCCTTAAAGACTAATTATCTAGCTGATCTAGACCTCGTAGGCCACATTTAAATTCTTATAAACAGTGACTCGGGTAGAGAATGATCATTGTATTTTATGGTTTTCTCGGATTCTACAAAAACCCAAACGGATTTAATTACGGGGTAAGATCACACCGTTCTTGGTCTAGGTAGGTTGGATTTTACCGAACTTTTGGATTTCCATTTTTGGCCCCTTGTATTACTAGATTAAGTCCTAGAGGATGAACGTGATTTATAATACAGGTGTCTTTGACATACCCTGTATCTGGTATTGATGTAAGTCTCTTTTGTACTTTCTATTTAACATTAACACAAGTAAACACATTCCGGCTTTGAGATGCTAATCGCAAATCTAATTCCGTGTATTGTGAAGGATTTAAACAAATGTTTGTATTGTGTTTTTAGTACACTTATACCTAACGAACCAGTTTGTATTGTGTTTTTAGTACACTTATACCTAACGAACCATACAGACAAACTATGACCAGTCTATTTGGTTTGTTTTCTTTAACGTCCTATTAACAACCAGGGTCATTTAAGGACATGCCAGGTTTTGGAGGTGGAGGAAAGCCGGAGTACCCGGAGAAAAACCACCGGACTACGGTCAGTACCTGGCAACTGCCCCACGTAGGTTTCGAACTCGCAACCCAGAGGTGGAGGGCTAGTGATAAAGTGTCGGGACACCTTAACCACTCGGCCACCGCGGCCCCTATTTTGAAGGATATAAACAAATGTTTGTATTGTGTTGTTGAGTACAATTATACCTAACAAACCATACTGACAAACTTTGACCAGTCTATAAAGAATTCAGGTACTCACAAACTCACAGGCTAACTATACACTACACATGTCTCAATCAAACTCACTGAGCATACATACATATATATATATATATGTATATCACTTATAAAATATCAACATATACATAACATATATCAACACTTTTCTCTCCAAACAAAACAGCAAAATAATCATACATAACAATTTAAAAGCATGACCTGGTATATGTGTGTCGGGAAAGGGATCTAGTGGATGGAAGGAAGGTAGAAAAGGAGCTTAAGGAAGGAAAGAAGGTAGAAATGACAGAGGAAATGGAGTTAGGAAAAGGAAGGAAGGTAGAAAGGAAGAGGAATGGGGGCTAGGGAGAGGAAGGAAGAAATGATGAAGGAAACAGAGCTAGGGAGAGGAAGGAAGGAAGAAAGAAATGACAGAAAAGGGAGCTGGGGAGTGGAAGGAAGGAAGGAATAAATGATGAAGGAAACTGAGCTAGGGAGAGGAAGGAAGGTAGAAATGATGGAGAAAGGGAGCTAGGGAGTGGAAGGAAAGAAGGAATAAATGATGGAGGAAAGGGAGCTAGGGAGTGGAAGGAAAGAAGGTAGAAATGACGGAGGAAAGGGAGTTAGGGAAAGGAAGGAAAGAAGGAATAAATGATGGAGGGAACTGAGCTAGGGAGAGGAAGGAAGAAAGGTAGAAATGACGGAGGAAAGGGAGTTAGGGAAAGGAAGGAAAGAAGGAATAAATGATGGAGGAAACTGAGCTAGGGAGAGGAAGGAAGGAAGGTAGAAATGACGGAGGAAAGGGAGTTAGGGAAAGGAAGGAAGGAAGGAATAAATGATGGAGGAAACAGAGCTAGGGAGAGGAAGGAAGGAAGGTAGAAATGATGGAAAGCTAGGGAAAGGAAGGAAGGTAGAAAGGACAAAGAAAAGGGAAACAAAGATATAATGAATTTAAATATAGAAAACAAAAGTTACAATAAATAGAGTGAGCGCTATTGTTGTAAACAAAAGATTCAAATGCAATATGTAACAGATTCACAGAGCACCGACCGTAGTATGAGGCCTCCTTTACTGACTTTCATCTCTCAACCAGCCTGTATCACAATCCTACAGTTAAAATCATCAATTTTCCTGGGGTTTTACTTTTGTTGATTAAGCGGGTAATTTTAATCAACAAAGTCTTTGGAATTTAAAAACATTTGAAAGCTGACACAATTTCTCAAACAGTAAAAACCATAAATTTTCCTGGGGTATTAATTTTGATGATTAAGTGGATAATTTTAATCAACAACGTCTATGAATTTTAAAACATTTGAAACTTGACACAATTTGACACAAGTACCTTTTGCTATCTAATTCCTCTAACATGGTTAAAACATACTCTGAATCATCAAATTCAAAGACTTTTTCAGGCATCAGTGTTGAAATTCAAGGACTTTTCATATCTAGGGTAACCACGTCCAGAAATAAAGCGCTCACAAAACAGTTTTTATTGACATTTTAGCCCCAGGAATGTATCTGATTTTATGTTTTAGATAAAGAAACTTCTCTGTAATTTATTCTTACACACATTAATATCTAAATCACATCCTCACATGATCTATTTAGGACTTAAATGTTTGGAACTTAAGCATTTTAGTTTTTATGTTTGTTGTTGTCGTCGTTTCTTATTTGGTACAGCTTTTATAATGTATATCTTGGGTTTCATGTTAGTAAATATCACTTAATTGATTTACAAGCTCCAAGCATCAAGAACAAATGTCAGTTTAAACCAGTGTATTCCTAAAAAAAAAAAAAAAAAAAAAAATCGGCCATTGAGGTCCATTAATTTTAAAATGAATGCAGATCAAATATTTCACCATCAATATTTTGGCTCCTTCATTCCAGTATAGATAGGTAAGTTTTTTCTGATAAGCACTGTTCAATTGTGTCCCCTACAGAACGCCATCATCACCTCTTTGGGGAGAATTTGGGGTTCTGTGGCCCTTCTGTGTAAGAACGCAGTTCATAGTTGGCAACTTTTGGATCGAATTCAAATTTGTCTCTAGCAAATATGAGTCGTATATCTGTATGGAGGAAGACCTTTCCAGTCTTTGTGCTTGATATTCTGAAAAAAAGAGAGACATAAATCAATATTGTTCAATAGTAACAGGGACCTTGACCCAAAATCTCTGAATTCGAACTTGTCCTAGACATTACACAAAGGGGTTAAGACAGCCGGCACAGGCTATATGACTCTGCTCACAATAACGTTATGTCATTATTTTACGTTGAGTAACCAAGTCGTAAATGATGACGTCATAAATTTTGACACACATTCCAAAGTGCATTGAAGACGGCGCGATGAAAAACTTTCATAAAAACTTTGGTTTGGTTGCAAGTATGTGAGAAAAATAATCAATCATGGGTCTGTTCCGCGAACAAGGATATCTCAACCCTGGTGTACGAGTTTGGCTGGCCAGCACTCAGCAAGCCTCGTGCTGACTGGCCAAACTCTTACACTGGGGTTGAGATATCCCTGTCCACGGAACAGACCCGTGATAGATTCTATTAATCTTTTATCGTGGAATGCTGCAGCTGCTGGGACACTGACAAACTTTGGTGTTACGTACATACATGTAAAATTGATGGAGAAGAAGCCCATTGAATTAGGAATTTATACGCAACAAAATGTGACACTGGGAAAAGCATAAAAAAATTAAATTCATACAAATTTCAGTTTTTCTTTTATGAATCTTAACTTTATAATATTTTTGATTTCATTTTGTTTCCATAGATGTTTTTTATTTTTCAAAAGTACTTTAGTATAGGTCTTTGTATAAAATAAAACTTACTTAATCATTCAAAAGTGACTTCAAAATTGGAAATTTTTCAGTCGCAAATTGTGAATTTTCACAAGATTTTTTTTAACAGACCCTGTTTCTATTGTAGGAAAATCCCCGAGACTAATAGTGTCTTTGAGACAGAAAATATCTAATTAAGGAAATTCTGACATGTAAAAAATAAACGTTTTCAGATAGCAATAGCTGTTGTTATCACATGTGCTACTTAGCAATTGGAATAAATACATAATCAATAACCACATAAATAACGATCTGTTTAATTCTATAATCAATGAGTTCTTTTGTTTTTATTGATTAACTATCCCATGCTATTACACATCCCAACCAAATTTCTTCAAACATATCAGACTCAATGAACCATCTGTGTTGATGTCTGTAGATGAACTTAAGATGCAGAAAACATATTTTGAGATGTAAGACACATTTTCTCCCAGGGTCCTATTTTATTTTGTTTGTTTTTGTTTTTCGCTTCACATAAATCTTCTTAATGCCAAGTGCAAACCTAGTAAATGGTACGAAAGAAAAAATGCCTAAACATAGGGCCTGTTTGTTTATGCGGACAAATCGATTTGTCAGTTTTGAAAATTTTTAATGTAATATTTCAAGCATTTATCTCGACGGACCTGCAAATGTTAATACAGGCCTTGGAAGTCTTTGTCAAGGCTCGTCTGAAAACAATATAAAATCACCAGGTCTGTCTTCATAAACAAACAACACCGGTCCAACTGGTCCAACCGTTTGGACCGCAAAAGCGAAAACGGTCATAATGTTTAATGTGTTGGAATAGTTATACAAGGGGAATAACTCTAACATACCGGAGGTGGATGAGATAACGAAGATAAGACGGCTCAGAACTGTTTGGATCCACTGGCGTGTACAACGTTCTCTGTCGTAGGAATGTTTGGCAGTTAGGGGGCATATCACTGAGATCGTACATGACAACAAACATCTTGACGACTGTTTTGTTGGGATTGAACAGGGTCTGAAACAGAATCAACAGTTCAGGTAATGTGTCGCAGCAGCTGTATCTCAAACATAGAATACTTATAACCGAATCATTCTCTCCGATTCTCAGTTATGCATGCCAAAGATATATAATTTTGTCCTTATTATAAGATGTCTATTAGTGTAAGATATTCAAACTCCATACAGTAATACACAACCTATAGACTTGGTTGTGAGATATCCAACAGTCTCTTTTACTGAAAATTGTAACAATTATTGTTAGGTTTGTTTCATGTTTTAAATTAACTAGAAATATGTCTGTACATGTCCACAATCTTGCTGGGAAGGAAATTTTAATGGAGCTTAATGTAAAATTTAGCTTTCATCTTCATGCTAAGGGCATAAAAAGACAAGAGGCCCAGAGGGCCTGCATCGCTCACCTTGATATTTCAGTAATTATGGCAAAATAAACTAATTTAAGTTACACCAGGTATTTCAAATATTTTCCTACTTTTGAACTGTCTCTGCCAACAGTGGTTCAAACTGCAGGTGGACCAAATCCTGTTACATGTATTCTCAAAAAGAAAAAAGATTTCAATTTTTTTTTTTTCTATATTCCCCTATTTGGCCCCCTTTGTCCAACCCCAACAGGGTCATATCCTCCACTTATACAACATTAGATTTTCTTTACCCAGTAATGCTCCAGATCGAATTTCATAAAATACATTCAATTGTTCAAGACTAGTAGGTATTTAAAGGATTTTTACCTCAATTTCCCCTATTGTGCCCCACCCCTCCAGCCCCAGGGTAGCCACACCCTCCATCTATATGTTTGATCTCCTTTGCCAAATAATGCTCCAGACCGAATTTCATCAAATTCCATTCAGGCATTCAGGACAAGTTGGGATTTAAATGAAATGTTGACGGACACTGCACCATGGCATAAACTCACCAGACCTACGGGTCAGGTGAGCTAAAAATAAACACATTTTGTTTCTTGCTAAGAGATACCTACCACTTGTAATGTTCCACACTTTGGAATGTGATATCCCCTCTTCCCTATGGAATCCAGGTTTATATGACCCTACAACAACAAGCAAAAGAGTTCCGTCACCATCGTAAAAGACTGTACACTTAAGCTGCTGATGGTAAAATGTCGGCAGGTTGACTTACTTTTATAATAAAATATTTACCCAGAAACAGTGTAGACATCTTATATATAAATGTACATGTATACATATTAATGAATAAGTGGGCCATAGTATGATACTTTCCATACAATAAACAACCTCTATATTACTATATATTGTGAAATGAAATTTGTACTAAAACTGGTAACTCATGTGGAATAAGGCCCAACATTAACATTAATATTTCAATTTCTACTCAAGTTTGACTCAATGAAACTACCAAACTTAATCTGTTTAATTTGCTCATGAATTTGACCAGATTAACACTGATCAGTGCGTATGAAAACATGGTTAAAATCCTTCAGCGGAACTATTTCACTTTTTCTACATTGCTGTTATAAGCATCGAATAATTATTAAAATTATTAAATTTATAATGTATTCTTGTATTTTATGAAAGACCAGATATGCTAAATACTTTTATTTTGACAAAGTAATACTGTTTTTCAATCCTAAAATAGCGGACTATTTTACTCATCTGACTAGACATGCACAATCCGGAACTCCTCGGGCTTTTCCGCATTTAGGCTTGCACAAGCTACACGATATTAATATCTAGACCGACTTTTTTATTCGAAAAAAAAAAACAATGAATTGAGTTGCTCTTGAGACAAATTCAACATGAACTGCTTCGCATTAAATTTGTCTCAAGAGCAACTCAATTCATGACCCCATGAAATCGACCAAATCAAGATTCAATCCTTAAATGGTTAAAAAGAAATATGCATTTGGATTGGAAATTTAAAAAGAAATGGCCAGTCAGAATAAAGTTGTCTCATTTGACAAAAAGCCCCAACCTAGCTAGTGTTACAAATGATATAATTGTGACAGCAGAAGACAAGATAAGTTGTGAAAAAGTTTAGAGTGGATTTATCGAAAGCAGATTAATTTGAATACCAGGTATGTGATGTTGAATGTTAGATTGATTTCAAGAGGAACAAGAGGCCCAGAGGGCCTGTATCGCTCACCTGGATTTCATGAGATATGAAACAAGAATGATGATTAAGTATATTTGTCACTGGTAATTATATTTGTCGCTGGTAATTTGGTCAAATTCTGATGTGTAGTTATGAAGAAGAAGTCAATTGTTGACAGACGGACGGACGACGACGGACGGACGACGGACGCAACGGTATGGCATAAGCTCACCTTGGTCCTTCGGACCAGGTGAGCTAAAAATATAGTTGGTGAAATTTTCTTGGTTAAAATCATGATTTTTTTTTCGCTATATCTTTATTGGATGTGGACAGAGCATTATCATGCGATTAATATTACCAGGTAGGGGGACGGGGCGTTATCGTCCGACAGCTGGAAGAAGTAGGCCGTGACTGGAATCGTTACGTGTTTGGGACAGAAGCAGCCTCCGGCCCCAATCTCGGCGGTGAAACCACTCACTACTCCGACAGGCTCAATTCGACCATTCAGTACAGACTCCTAGAAATGGATCCGTAAAAATATGACAGATTATTTACTTTTCATGCATGTCCTGAAACAAAGCTAAATTCAACAGCAACATTGATGAAAATGTCCGAAAACACCAACATTCACCCAAAGTTTGGCTGAATGATCAAAATCTCTTTTTGATGAGTTGAAGTATATTATTCACAGAAGGAGAAGAATACATTTGAAGAGTTTCTCATCTATTCTCAATACACCCTGAAGATCTGAGCTTTTCTGACCACAGCTTTTGTCCTGATCTGAGCTGTACATCATTGGATCAGACTTCGTTGCTGTAGACCTTAACAAATCCTCTCAACATTCGTTGGACGCCAATATCAATGGAGATGGGCTATTGCTTACCATTTTATTATAAATGACTTTAGGTCTTTCTTTATTAATTGTCCGTTTAAGATATGTTCCCCATATTTTATCAATTTGAGATCTGTTCCCCATGGTTTCGAATTGAAGTAGAAGACAGGGATTTTCCTGCAATTTTTCAACCGAGTCCAGGGTTCATTGAATCGGGAATTTCTACGCGACAAAATGTGACATTGGGAAAAACAAAAAATAGTGAAATTCATACAAATTTCCGTTTTTCTTTGATGATTATTGCCTTTATATTATTTTTGATTTCATTTTGTTATCTATAGCTGTTTTTATTTTTTAAAAGTACCTTAATTAGTATAGGTCTTTGTAGATGAATTTACTTAACCATTCAAAAGTGACTTCGAAATTGGGAATTTTTCATTGGCAAATTGGGAATTTTCACAAGATTTTTTAGGGGAATGGGTCTTTTTAACAGACCCTGTTTCTATTGTAGGAAAATCCCTGGGAGATAAAGCATACCTCAAAGTTTCCTAGAAGACAGTTGGTGGAAGCTGGAGCACTTGTGCTCAAAACTTTACTGGAGTTGTCATCGGCAACCACTGTACATTCCGATTGGAGCACCAACTTTGAGCAGGAGAGCGCACTGTGAACAGATTTCAATCACAATCTTAAATGATGTGTGTAGATTTATAATTTAAATTACTATCCAGGAAAGTTTTTTTTTAAATACCAACATTAGATCTTTGTTTGAAAATAATGATCCTTCAATTTCATAAAACATTTAATGTGTAAAGGGATCCCAGAGTGATCTTGGTGTACATGAATGAATGATCTTTATTGGTTCTATGAAAGACTGATCAGAATTCTTTTCTATACTTTGATAATTTGATAACAAGGCGAATCTACAATGAAATCTAAGAAAGATCTTGAAGAAATTTCTGTGAACAAGAAAAAGCTATAACAAACTTCCACTGTCAAAATCAAAGATGGCTGCCTGTCAGCCACATTTTGGTGAATTGAATGGGCACAAATAGGGACCAAGATAGCCTACATATTAAGTTTGAGGAAAATCCTTCCAAAACTTCTCGAGAAATAGCACAAACAATTTTCAACTGTCATATTCCAAGATGGCTGCCTGTCGGCCATTTTGTTTTCTGGATCAGATTTAAAATTGAAATGGCAAAACTCGAGACAGAAAGGAACCTACATAATAATGAAATTTGAGAAATATCTTTCTGGTATTTTTCAAGAAATAGCAATGATACGGATCGATCAAAGATGGATAATGACATATATGAAGATCAATTTGAACAAAATCACAATTCAAGCTATTTATTCAAGATATTCTACAAAATAAATTTGTGGTATTTTCAACAAAATGAAGATAAATAAAACTGAAAAAAATCTCAAGTGAGAAAGAAGGACTGACAGAAACTGTCAGTGTTTTACCAGATCTAGAGGCCGGGACTGGTAATTAGGAGGAGACTACTGACTGGTACAGGACAGTTATATATATGTGACACATACTTTTTAATGGCTCGTGCATTGATAAGTGTGTTGTCATAGTCGAATCGCCCTGTGGACTTCCTTTTCACAGGAGCCTGCAAGAAAAAGAATCAGTTTAAAGAAAAAAAAATACTGAACAGCAACCCGTTCTAATGAATGTGTTTGATAAATTACTGTTTACATCGACAGTGTTCAATCTTCTATATCCACTGCTCACCAGGTGTAGGACAAGAACAGTATAAATTTTGCCAAAGATGACAATCTTTAATTTTCACTTAATTTCTTTTTTGAAAGTTATAGATTATACAAAGACTTGGATTATGTAGTGAAAGAAAACATTTTAAACCGACAAAAACCAGTTTCTAAATTTCAATTTTAGATAAAAATCGATAAAATCTAATAAGTCATATTACACAGTGGCTGAGTTATGAGAGATGATTAATTACCCAGCAGAAATTTAAAACAATCAATACTGATTATGTTTGCTTGTTTCTGTGAGTTTTGTTCACAGGATTTGGACACCAGTAATATTGGACTCGCTGACATTTCTGGGCTATTGTTTATGGTATCATTTCCCTGTGGTTGGGGACATTAACAAATGGCTTTCCAGGCCTTATACAAATGAGAAATTCATGGAGAGTACATATGACCAGCAATATTAATGCTGTGTCCAATCTCCACATACACAGTGTTGTAATTGGAACATCGCTTTCTTTATTAGAGGTTGAATTATTAATGTATTGTCTGCAAACTCAAAACTAAAGTGTATTCTTTTGAAATGACTCCACATGGGCCATCTTAAGAATGTCACTGTACGAATTACAAGTGTTTGGGGACATACAAAACATACCGTAACCAAGCAGACCCCACCAGACTATGTAACAAACAACCAGGCTACATTGTAACCAACCAGACTACATCGTAACCCAAACAGGCCACAGCCTAACCAACCAGACTACACCGTTACCAACCAGACTACACTGTAACCAACCAGACTACACCGTTACCAACCAGATTACAGCCTGATCAACCAGACTACACCGTAACCAACCAGACTACACCGTTACCAACCAGACTAGCTACACCGTAACCAACCAGACTACACCGTAACCAACCAGACTACACAGTAACCAACCAGGCCACACCGTAACCAACCAGACTACACCGTAACCAACCAGGCTACACCGTAACCAACCAGACTACACCGTAACCAACCAGACTACACCATAACCAACCAGACTACACTGTAACCAACCAGACTACACCGTAACCAACCAGACTACACCGTAACCAACCTGGCCACAGCCTAACCAACCAGGCTACACCGTGACCATCCAGACTACACCGTAACCAACCAGGCTACACCGTAACCAACCTGACTACACTGTAACCAACCAGACTACACGGTAACCAACCAGACTACACCATAACCAACCAGACTACACCGTAACCAACCAGACTACACCGTAACCAACCTGACTACACCGTAACCAACCAGACTACACCGTAACCAACCAGGCTACACCGTAACCAACCAGACTACACCGTAACCAACCAGACTACACCGTAACCAACCAGACTACACCGTAACCAACCAGACTACACCGTAACCAACCAGGCTACACCGTAACCAACCAGACTACACCGTAACCAACCAGACTACACAGTAACCAACCAGACTACACCGTAACCAACCAGACTACACAGTAACCAACCACACTACACAGTAACCAACCAGACTACACCGTAACCAACTAGACTACACCGTAACCGACCATACACCGTAACCGACCAGACTACACAGTAACCAACCAGACTACACCGTAACCAACTAGACTACACCGTAACCAACCAGACTACACCATAACCAACCAGACTACACCGTAACCAACCAGACTACACCGTAACCAACCAGACTAGACTGTAACCAACCAGACTACACCGTAACCAACCAGGCTACACCGTAACCAACCAGACTACACCGTAACCAACCAGACTACACCGTAACCAACCAGACTAGACTGTAACCAACCAGACTAGACTGTAACCAACTAGACTATATAGCTACACCGTAACCAACCAGGCTACACCGTAACCAACCAGACTACACCGTAACCAACCAGACTACACCGTAACCAACCAGGCTACACCGTAACCAACCAGACTACACCGTAACCAACCAGACTACACCGTAACCAACCAGGCTACACCGTAACCAACCAGACTACACCGTAACCAACCAGACTAGACTGTAATCAACCAGACTACACCGTAACCAACCAGACTACACCGTAACCAACCAGGTTACACCGTAACCAACCAGACTACACATTTTTGGTTTATTTTTGTTTAGCATATCCTATTAACAGCCAGGGTCATTTAAGGACATGCCTAGTTTTCGAAGTGGAGGAAAGCTGGAGTACCCGGAGAAAAACCACCGACCGACGGTCAGTACCAGGGAACTACCCCACATTGGTTTCGAACTCACAACCCAGAGGTGGAGGGCTAGTGATGAAGTGTCGGGACACCTATCAACTCGGGCACCCCTAGACTAGATTAAGTAATAAATATCTCTCTTACCGGACTTGAGCGAGAAGGTAGCCCCGTAGAGGAATTAAACACCATTGCAGAGCTCCTGTCCAGCGTCTGACGGAACTCAAAAATATCTGCTTTCTGTGGTTTTTCTGTACGCAAACATTCTCCAATAGCTTCTTCCTACAACAATAACACACTCGTCTACTACCTTATCCGAAACAGAGGCTTGTCATGTTTTATTTGAATCTGGAGACACTCATTATATAAGTTAAAAGCATATCAAGACAATGTCATAATTTTAGATCTTTTATCAAAATTTGTGAAGAAACAGATCTAGATGATGCAATGATTCATTTTCATTTTCTGAATAAAATTAATTATTTCATGAAAGTTTATAGTGATTTTAAATCTTCTTAAGGGAAATGCTATTTTGCTAAATGGAACTAGTACTACTGTCCTTGAGAATCAAAAACACCACCACATTATTTTTTTTTTTAAATAGATACATTTTGTTCATGAAAAGATATCTATGCGTAATTCATACATAGTCAAATATATTTTCAAATTTTAATTGGAATGTTATGTTCCTCATACATGTAATTATCAGAAAGCCTGTATTTTCACTCAATCCCTGTGAGTTTAACTTACATTGTGTAGATTCTTCTTCAGTTCCTTATTCAGTATGTGTTTACAGAGAGTTGCTCCCTCTGCCTTCCGACTCTTTGTCAGGTTATTTTTATCACAGATATTGTCATGTTTGGACGCGTCACCATTGACAGAAAAGTCCTTGTCATCGCCAACAACAGTTAAATCACAGTTAGGGTTTGAACTTCTCATCTGATCAACATTCCCGGTCGATCCAGAACGACTAGAATCACATTTTAAGTTTAGACCTGATAATCCTCTCTCCAGTTCAAAGCAAGAATCGTCTTTTGTTAAATGGATGGAAATATCTTGTTTTATTTCACAAGTTACCTCCCCTTTCTGATTTGTCCTTGTATTTGGCAAGACAAGGTCACATGATGTAGACCACTGATCTGAATGAACCGGGGATGATTTCCTCATGGCAACACCAGTGGATGAAGCAGATGATGAATTAGATGAAAGATGACTCGATATTAGAGCATCGTTTGAATCTGAAAGACTATTGGTTGGTGTGGAATCATCCGAATACCCATTTTCGGATAAATCTTCAACATTTTGTGAAATTGAAAGCTTCTGGGATAACACAGCACCAGAATGTTCTTTTTCACCCTTGTTTAGACTTATGTCACAAGCTTCTAGTTGACATAGACTAGGCCCAGGTTCAGAAAGACTCTTTTTAAATAGATGCCGTACAACGGTATGTTTAGAATTAACTTCCTCTTCACTTTGATTTCGTTCCGATGTTGAATCGTGTTTCAATTTGGGTGGCGGAATATCCACGATTTTCTTGGTTTCATCTCCGATGTAGAAACGACACTGTGTGAGAGGAATGGTATCAAGTGTGGTGCTTGTTTTCTCGGAGATCGGGCCATGATGTGTTAGACTAGAGAGGTACGCTTCAATATCTTCCGATTTCAGCGGCTTCACCGAATCATTTATGGTATCTGAAAACACACGATCTTCCGTTATGCTATCATACTGGTCCCCCGGAGAACCAAGATCAATCTTCCGACGTTTGAAGAACACCGGAGATCCTTTTGTGTTTCCGGTACTCGTTAGGAGTACCTTAGGGCTAGGTAAACGCTTTACAAGTACAGATGGCTCGTGGGTCTTGGAGTACGAAGTTTCATGGCGATGATCTGATAAATTCAGGGGATTCCCCTTGAACGTCTGTTTCATTGCAGATATTTTTTCAGAAATATCAGAATTGGACCTATCAGATTTTATATCTAATCTGGAACAGGATTGACCATTGTCCACGGTCTGGTCAAACTTTGACCGCTGTTGACATTGACTTTCAACATCTTGATCATTGAAATTTTTAGAAAAGCCTTCTACATTTTTGCTACGTTTAGGTGGCTGACCGTTAGGTGGTTTTCTTAATTCATACTGAGTCTCACATGGAATGGAAGAATGATTTGCTGTCCAGAGTTGCTTCCCTTGGACAGCATCTTTACACAAGGCTGGTGGAAGATGGAGAACTGAGGTGGAGCAGGAAACTGAAGGCAAACAGTAATCTCTCTGTTTTGATACGATGTTTGATTGATCTGAAGTTTCACAGGGCGACCTGAAAGTACAGACTGCACTTGTATTGTATCCCTGTCGGGCAGCGAAGTGTTTTTTTACAGGTAGATTTTGTTTCTTTTCGTTTGGTTCAGTGAAAAGACTTCCCTCCCCTGAACAGATATCGTCTGGCTGCACTGGACTTTTTCGTTTTCGTGTAAATCCACTCAGAGAATCATCCTCCATGCATAGAAATATTGGAATGGTCTGCTGACGTGGGATGGATGACACTTCGGCACGAACGGCAGAATGTGACAGGTCAGCGATCGGGAAATGATGTTTCTCAGGTAATGATGTGAATTCATGGCACACTGACTCTCCAGGAGCATAAACTCTACAACAGTCAGTATAAATATTCAGAACAGTTCCTACAAGCTACGATCAGCGAAAATGTTTAATAGCTGAATTTGAATATGACATCTAATCTTTTATCAATTTTCTCTTAATTATGTCCTTTGGAGAAATAGATTCTATCATTCCTGTGGGATTTAGAGAAATAGATTCTATCATTCCTGTGGGATTTGGAGAAATAGATTCTATCATTCCTGTGAGATTAAGAGAAATAGATTCTATCATTCCTGTGGGATTTAGAGAAATATATTCTATCATTCCTGTGTGATAAAGAGAAACAGATTCTATCATTCCTGTGTGATACAGAGAAACAGATTCTATCATTTCTGTTAGATTTAGAGAAATAGATTCTATCATTCCTGTGAGATTTAGAGAAATAGATTCTCTCATTCTTGTGAGATTTAGAGAAATAGATTTTCACTCCTCTATGTAATACAGCATCTATAAATTCTATCGATCCTGTGTGATTTTGAGAAAGAGATTAATATCATATCGCTCTTGATTAAGAAGAATCAGAAAGAGATGCTAACATGCAGCTTTGAGCTGTAAAGTAACACTTTTATTACTGACCTGTACACAACCTGCACTGGTAGCTGACCCCTCTGTGAGGTGAGCCAGGAACTGAGCTGGGAGAAGTGAAGATAACTCCGTACAGCCTGTAGCAGAACTCTTCCGGTCACAAACCCAGTCTCGCATCTCTCCAATCTTCTACCGAACAGATGCAAATTGTTGTTTATAATCATAATATATTATTGAACATGTGTTCATGGTAGACAAAATACTAAATAAATCTGTCAGGTATTATATGAACATAACATAAATTTAAACTTTCTATTATACATTTTTCTTATCACAATACAACAGTTGATAATGGGCTAAATCTATGAGATATTGCCTGAAAAACATTAAGATTGTTTCAACTGCAGCTTCAGCAGATTAGCAGAGAAGAATGACATTTAAATCAATATTCAGAATCATTCTGCACATCCATAAAACCACTAATTTGACAATAAAACACTTCTCAGATTTTATAACTTTTTTTTTTTAATTACCATGTTCAACATGTTTATTATGTTACCATATAGATGAAAGCATCATTCTTACTTGTTTACACTAGTTACCATAGAGATGACAGCATCACACTACTTGTTACTCATTACATTAGGAATGTATTTTTTTGTTTACACTGGTAACTAACGGAAGGCCCACAATATATTTATTCTGTTTCCATGGAGATGACTTATTTGTACACTGTATAGTTACTATGGGGATTATATCCTAGTTGTCCGAAGCCACTTACCGTTTGGACAAAATCTGGACATCCCATCTCTCTAACAAAGTCATATCCTCCTGACTAGCTGTGATCGAACCAACCACAGTACAAGCTTCCAGCTGACCATGATCACAATTCGGCATCAGAAGAACATCAATTCGCATTGGTATCATATTCTTTGTCAACATGTACATGTGCTTTTTCTGCAAGTCAGTCTTCCGGCACTGCATGGTCAACAAATTAAAAAGAACATTAGCGTAAGATGGATGATATATGTACTAAACTCTATCTACAAATGTTTATCCGCCATTTTATATTCTCTAAAGCTTCAAAACAGGAGTTAATCAACATTTGATCTGCAATGAATTGTCTGGAAATTTATCAATTATATCAAACTCCGGTCCCAACAATGACACAATATGACATCTGCCAAGTGACATATATACTGGCTGGTGTTTTAACATATTGACTTGTGTTGCAACATAGACATGCATTGTGTAGTGTCATTATAGGGAAAGAGATTTATTTTGTTTTTATCTCATGCATGACCTTTGACCCCTGTTCATGGATAAAGTTAGGAGCACACATATATGGGGAGACTTTTCAGGGACAATTATCACAGGATTACAGGGGACACTCACCTCTTCATGACCTCTGACCTCTAGATACATGTATGTGTTATTGGACACTCACCTCTTCATGACCTCTGACCTCTAGATATGTGACAATGAACACTCACCTGTTGCCTGTGTTTATCACAAACATGAGCTCTGACCCCTTGTACGGGGAGACAGTGGGGGCCCTCAACACGCCCTTTAGGGGACTGATCTGGGGTTCTGGCCTCGGTCACCAACAGTCCTATCTCGGCAAACAAATCGGCGGGAACCCACACAGTATCCTCCATGTCTGATCCACCTACAATAATACACGGGTCATAGTGTCTTAATCTATTCCTGTCCGACATGTGGGTATATATAGTATTTGATGTTAATGTAGATATTTCCATAAAGATACTTTTATTTATTACAGCTTTATCATCTGAAAAGATAATGCTGGTCCAGAAATATTTGAACATATATATACTGATCCATGAACTTTTTTTATGTGTTTTGTGTTTTCATTGGTGTTAATTGGCAGTAAAAGTGTGAAAAATTACAGAAATAGAAGCAAAGGGAGTGGGGCTTACATAGATATATACCCCCAACCCCTCGCCAATAAAATAAATCTGTCCAGGGGCTCACATAGATATACCCCCACCCCCTCACCAATAAAATAAATCTGTCCAGGGGCTCACATAGATATACTCCCACCCCTCACCAATAAAATAAATCTGTCCAGGGGCTCACATAGATATACTCCCACCCCCTCACCAATAAAATAAATCTGTTGGGAGCTCACATAGATATACTCCCACCCCCTCACCAATAAAACAAATCTGTTGGGGGCTCACATACATTATACCCCCACCCCCTCACCAATAAAACAAATCTGTTGGGGGCTCACATCGATATATCCCCAGCCCCCTGATCAGTAAAATAAAACTGTTGGGGGCTCACATAGACATACCCCCAGCCCCTCACCAATAAAATAAATCTGTCCAGGGGCTAACATAGATATACCCCCACCCCCTCACCAATAAAATAAATCTGTCCAGAGCTCACATAGATATATACCCCCACCCCCTCACCAATAAAATAAATCTGTCCAGGGGCTGACATAGATATACCCCCACCCCCTCACCAATAAAATAAATCTGTCCAGGGGCTCACATAGATATACCCCCACCCCTCACCAATAAAATAAATCTGTCCAGGGGCTCACATAGATATACCCCCACCCCCTCACCAATAAAATAAATCTGTCCTGCAGGGGCTCACATAGATATACCCCCACCCCCTCACCAATAAAATAAATCTGTCCTGCAGGGGCTCACATAGATATACCCCCACCCCCTCACCAATAAAATAAATCTGTCCAGGGGCTCACATAGATATATACCCCACCCCCTCACCAATAAAATAAATCTGTCCAGGGGCTCACACAGATATACCCCCACCCCCTCACCAATAAAATAAATCTGTCCAGGGGCTAACATAGATATACCCCCACCCCCTCACCAATAAAATAAATCTGTCCAGGGGCTCACATAGATATACCCCACCCCCTCACCAATAAAATAAATCTGTCCAGGGGCTAACATAGATATACCCCCAACCCCTCGCCAATAAAATAAATCTGTCCAGGGGCTAACATAGATATACCCCCACCCCCTCACCAATAAAATAAATCTGTCCAGGGGCTCACATAGATATACCCCACCCCCTCACCAATAAAATAAATCTGTCCAGGGGCTCACATAGATATACCCCCACCCCCTCACCAATAAAATAAATCTGTCCAGGGGCTCACATAGATATACCCCCACCCCCTCACTAATAAAATAAATCTGTCCAGGGGCTAACATAGATATACCCCCACCCCCTCACCAATAAAACAAATCTGCCCACGGATTCAGTAGATTGTACACTTTTTTAATTCAAGAAATGGTCAAGCGTGACCTTTGACATATAATCTTCACCACAGAAATCTAATCAGTTGTAGAACTATAGTGCGATGTAATCGAGATATCATGTACACAAACATATTTCAAAGTAGTCAAGTACAACCTTTTAGCTTAACCTTGACCAGCAACTTTATGTAAGGATTTTCGTTACAAAACCATTGAATGTTTATACGTTTAAACATTTATTGGTTGTGTAACAAAAATCCTTACATAAACACGTTTACCATATACTTTCCAACCCGAAGAAAATGTTTACAAACTTGCATGACCAGTAGTGACCACTAGTGACCGCTAGTGACCGCCAAATCCAACAAGGTGTATGTATACCTTGATAGTGTGATTGCTATGTATATGAAATAAATCTGCCTTGAGGTTCATGAGATTAGCCATGTATGCATACAAACTTTTTTATGTGACCTTTAACCTTGACCGTCGAAATGTAATCAAGTGTAGACAATCTTGAGGGTGTGATGCTATATGGTGTACTATTTAATCAATATCAACTGAATTTAGATCATAAAAGATTTTTTGGCATTAAACTTGGGTTTTGCATTGGTTTTGACTTTCTAGAATTTTAAAACGAGGCCCAACATGTATGAATATATATAACTTTACTGCCACTACCACCTGACTTTCTAGATCTGTAAAAGCCAGCTTTGATGTACTCTGTATTCAACATAAAGTAATTAATACAAGTTGTATAACTTGTTTCATAATTAAAGCTTCATTTTCTGGGAAAGGCTACAATTATATGTGATTTTAATGAATTATCTCATAAAAAGATGGCTGATCTTTATGAATATATCCATACAATCTTTAGTCTTTTAACCAAAGACTAAAGGTCAGTCTGGCCAAACAATCTTTAGTTCTTAACCAAAGACTAATGGTCAGTCTGATCAAACAATCTTTAGTCTTTTAACCAAAGATTATAATGGTCAGTCTGGCCAAACAATCTTTATTCTTTAACCAAAGGCTAATGGTCAGTCTGGCCAAACAATCTTTAGTTCTTTAACCAAAGGCTAAAGGTCCGTCTGGCCAAACAATCTTTAGTTCTTAACCAAAGACTAAAGGTCCGTCTGATCAAACAATCTTTAGTTTTTTACCAAAGACTAAAGGTCCGTCTGATCAAACAATCTTTAGTTTTTTACCAAAGACTAAAGGTCATTCTGGCCAAACAATCTTTATTCTTTAACCAAAGACTAAAGGTCATTCTGGCTATCATATATAATAATAATACAATCTTTAGTTTTTAACAAAAGACTAATGGTCAGTATGGGCTCTGGCCATACAATCTTTATATTGGCACAAAGTCTTATTGTCAGTCTGGTCAAACAATCTTTGGTCTTTAACAAAAGACCGTCAATTTTTTGTTAAGACTACAGTACTTTAGGTAGAATACGGTAATGTCACACATTTTTTCCTACAAAGGTTACAGTTTAGGTAGAATACGGTAACGTCACAGATTTTTCCCTACAAAGTTACAGTTTAGGAAGAATACGGTAATGTCCCACATTTTTTCCTACAAAGTTACAGTTTAGGTAGAATACGGTAACGTCACACATTTTTCCCTACAAAGATTACAGTTTAGGTAGAATACGGTAATGTCCCACATTTTTCCCTACAAAGATTACAGTTTAGGTAGAATACGGTAACGTCACAGATTTTCCCCTACAAAGGTTACAGTTTAGGTAGAATACGGTAACGTCACACATTTTTCCCTACAAAGGTTACAGTTTAGGTAGAATACGGTAATGTCCCACATTTTTCCCTACAAAGATTACAGTTTAGGTAAAATATGGTATTGTCACACACTTTTCCCTACAAAGTTACAGTTTAGGTAGAATACGGTAATGTCCCACATTTTTCCCTACAAAGGTTACAGTTTAGGAAGAATACGGTAACGTCCCACATTTTCCCCTACAAAGTTACAGTTTAGGTAGAATACCGTAATGTCACACATTTTTCCTACAAAGGTTACAGTTTAGGTAGAATACGGTAATGTCACACATTTTCCCTACAAAGGTTACAGTTTAGGTAGAACACGGTAACGTCACACATTTTCCCCTACAATGGTTACAGTTTAGGTAGAATATGGTAATGTCACACATTTTCCCAACAATGGTTACAGTTTAGGAAGAATACGGTAATGTCACACATTTTTCCTACAAAGGTTACAGTTTAGGTAGAATACGGTAATGTCACACATTTTTCCCTACAAAGGTTACAGTTTAGGTAGAATACGGTAATGTCACACATTTTTCCCTACAAAGGTTACAGTTTAGGTAGAATACGGTAACGTCACACATTTTCCCCTACAATGGTTACAGTTTAGGTAGAATACGGTAATGTCACACATTTTTCCCTACAAAGGTTACAGTTTAGGTAGAATGCGGTAATGTCACACATTTTTCCCTACAAAGGTTACAGTTTAGGTAGAATACGGTAATGTCCCACATTTTTCCCTACAAAGATTACAGTTTAGGTAGAATACGGTAATGTCACACATTTTTCCCTACAAAGGTTACAGTTTAGGTTGAATACGGTAATGTCACACATTTTTCCCTACAAAGTTACAGTTTAGGTAGAATACGGTAATGTCACACATTTTTCCCTACAAAGTTACAGTTTAGGTAGAATACGGTAACGTCACACATTTTTCCCTACAAAGTTACAGTTTAGGTAGAATATGGTAATGTCCCACATTTTCCCCTACAAAGGTTACAGTTTAGGTAGAATACGGTAATGTCCCACATTTTCCCCTACAAAGGTTACAGTTTAGGTAGAATACGGTAATGTCCCACATTTTCCCCTACAAAGGTTACAGTTTAGGTAGAATACGGTAATGTCACACATTTTTCCCTACAAAGTTACAGTTTAGGTAGAATACGGTAACGTCACACATTTTTCCCTACAAAGTTACAGTTTAGGTAGAATATGGTAATGTCCCACATTTTCCCCTACAAAGGTTACAGTTTAGGTAGAATACGGTAATGTCCCACATTTTCCCCTACAAAGGTTACAGTTTAGGTAGAATACGGTAATGTCCCACATTTTCCCCTACAAAGGTTACAGTTTAGGTAGAATACGGTAATGTCCCACATTTTCCCCTACAAAGGTTACAGTTTAGGTAGAATACGGTAATGTCCCACATTTTTCCCTACAAAGGTTACAGTTTAGGTAGAATACGGCAACGTCCCACATTTTCCCCTACAAAAGTTACAGTGAGTCTTTATTTTCCATTCATGACTAGTAATACTTACATCAACCACAGACCGATATAAGTGGGTAAAAACCACATAAGTACCAGGTGACCTGTACAACCAGCTTATAACAGGTACACCACTGTCTGACCTTACACAGCTGATCATGATTATGTGACGTTGATTATGAGTAACCCAGTCTTATTATATTGATCTGTTGGGGCAGTTGGCATCTATCATTGATTACGAATTCAGATATTGATTGCAATTAGTGATTTATGGTTTAATTTCTAAACATAAATCTCATCCTGGAATTAATTATTAATTTAAAAAAAATAAATCTCATCCTGGAATTTGTAATGAATTTTCTAAAATAAATCTCATCCTGGAATCATTTATTAATTTTCTAAAAACAACAGGCCCATGGGCCTTGACGGTTACCAGAGTTTCGAAAATATTTCAGTTAATTTAATTGACCCTTTTTTGCCCTACCCATCAGTCCAAGAGGTCAGTCAGGGCCAACATGTATACATGTACATGTGCATACCATTAAGATATCATCCCATGCTGATAATGTTAACAAAGTTAAAATGAATTCCAATAGAAATCAAACAAATGATAGTCAAAAATGTGATTTCCCTATATAAACCATAGTAAAGTTAACCCCCTCTCCAGGGGCAAACAAGAGACCCCAGGGTCATGAAATTCACAATTTTGGTAAAGCACCTTAATTAAGACCTTTCGATCTATGCAGAGTATTTTATTCTACCTCATTAGGGTCTTGAGAAGATTTTTGAAATTTCAGTCAATTTGACCCTTTTAAGCCCCACCCATCAGCCCCTGGGGGTCAGTCAGGGCCAGAATGTGCATACCATCAAACTGTCATCCCATGCTGATAATGCTTGCCAAGTTAGAATGAATTCCAATAGAAATCCAACAAATAATAGTCAAAAATGTGATTTTCCTATATAAACTATTGTAAAGATTACCCCCTCCCCAGGAGCAAACGCGAGACCCAAGTTGATTGAGTTACTTAAAGTATTGGCCGATAAAACAGTCTGAATGCCATAACATCACTCCAATTTTGCCCCAAAACACTGGAAGTCGCCCTGAGCAATTATTAAACAACACAGTTTAAAATTTTAACAGAAGTCTATAAATATTCATTTGTTTTATAATTGTTTTAAATAAGATAAAAGTTTCAAATTAAATATTCCCCTGATAAGCACTTTAAATGTTCAATGTCATTTTAATATGTAATTTTTTTTTTCTAACTTTAATTAATAAGACGTAATTAATAAAAATTTTTTTAACTATAATTAATAATTTATATATATAAGACGTAATTAATAAATACTCGTGAATGCTGTATTTCAGACTTGACGAGTATATCTGATGGGTTTTCAGCAGTTTTTATCCTCATTTTAATGTAATAAGACAATACCAGTAACTAAAGGTCAACCATCCAGGGCCGGTATAACCAAGCCACCGCTCGTCCAGACGAGCAGATTTTGCCGACAGACAAATCATTTTTATTGTCAACTAGTCTGTCAGATGAACAGATTTGTACATGTTATTCCATGTATTTTTCAAATAAAATGGTCTACCAATGGATTGGCTGGTTTAAATTTGCATTCCTTCATTACAAAAACAATCATAAAATGTCAGCAGGCTATATAGCTAGTTAGTGAGCTCCGTCACCAACCCCCTTACCCCTGTCAGTGTCACCAAACCCCCTAACCTCCGTCACACCCTTCACTAATCTCCTTACCTCAGTCACCAACCCCCTAACCTCCTCCACCAAACCCCCTAACCTCCTCCACCAAACCCCCTAACCTCCTCCACCAAACCCCCTAACCTCAGTCACCAACCTCCTAACCTCCTCCACCAAACCCCCTAACCTCCTCCACCAAACCCCCTAACCTCCTCCACCAAACCCCCTAACCTCAGTCACCAACCTCCTAACCTCCTCCACCAAACCCCCTAACCTCCTCCACCAAACCCCCTAACCTCCTCCACCAAACCCCCTAACCTCCTCCACCAAACCCCCTAACCTCAGTCACCAACCTCCTAACCTCCTCCACCAAACCCCCTAACCTCCTCCACCAAACCCCCTAACCTCCTCCACCAATCTCCTTACCTCGGTCACCAACCTCCTAACCTCCTTCACCAAACACCCTAACCTCCTCCACCAAACCCCCTAACCTCCTCCACCATCCCCCAGACATCCTTCACCGACCCCTGACCTCCTACACCAACCACCTAACCTCCTTCAACAAACCCTTGACCTCTTCACCAACCCCCTAACCTCTGTCACTGACCCCTGACCTCCTTCACCAAACCCCCTAGCCTCCTTCACCAAACCCCCTAGCCTCCTTCACCAAACCCCCTAGCCTCCTTCACCAAACCCCCTAACCTCCTTCACCAATCCCCTAACCTCCTTCACCAATCTCCTTACCTCGGTCACCAACCTCCTAACCTCCTCCACCAAACCCCCTAACCTCCTCCACCAAACCCCCTAACCTCCTTCACCAAACCCCCTAACCTCCTCCACCAATCCCCTAACCTCCTTCACCAAACCCCCTAACCTCCTTCACCAAACACTTGACCTCTACCACAGACCCCTTACCTCCTTCACCGACCCCCAACTTCCTTCACCAAACCCTTGACCTCTGTCACTGACCCCTGACCTCCTTCACCAACCCCCATCCTCCCTCACCGACCCCCATCCTCCCTCACCGACCCCCTTAACTGCTTCACTGACCGGCCCACCAGAGCCTTTTTTTACTGAACCCCTTATGTCTTTGTAGATTTGTTTTTTGCCAGCACCAAATTTTTGACAACACTAAATTATAAACCTTTACTGGAGCTACTAGTAGTCTATACAGATATCTGTGTGTCCAACCATATCTGGTATAGATAGGGACCCTGGGGCCAGACTAGGGATTGTATGGTATGGAGAGTGTGACCCCTCTATCACAATTTGTGGGTGAAAGTACATATAATTATTTCCTCATCAAGTAAAATACATGTATGCATGTCACACCTGTGTTAGCAGATACACATACTGATCCAGTGTTTGTGTAACGTTACTTATGTTACTTCCTACAGCAGACTATATATAGCACCTGGGGACTTATCTCCACGGCGTATTGACTTATAGGTCCGTGGTATACATGTGTGTAGCTGACGTGTAATGTCCATATAAGGATGTATATGTACAGTACACTGACCTACAGGGTGAATAAACCGCACGAGCTTTAATGTCAAAATCAACACAAAAACAGCACATCGGCAGTAATACAGTCGAATGAATAAATGGTTAAATAAAGGCAGGCAGACGACACAATCACAGCCCATTGTGTATAAGGGCCCGTGTGTCCCCTCCAAGTAAAAGTACGTATTACACTGTTACTAAATATAACCTTGTATCCCTACAGTCTCCAACGTGCCTAAGCCCAAAACAAAGCAAAGGACGAACCGACCAACCAAAAAGTGACTCAGGGTGAATCAGCTGTCAAACAAATTATTCATTTCCATCTTATTTGTATGCGGGGTTGGTAGTTTAATGGACTATGTACAAGTAGAAATATCTTCTCTACAATCAGGAATGAAAAATGAGAGCTTATGAAATTAAAGCTTATATAAGGTGACTTTCGTAAACAGCTGATCGGGACTGTAAGGCTAAAATGAAAAGTCACCCAAGCGAGAAGAGTTTTGATTCGACACGACCCTCCCAAAACGCACCTTTTTCGGGCTTCATTTCTCCCAGTATACAACACTCCACATCTGCTACATAGCTGAAACTGTTCGTGTAGAATCTCTGAAACTACCTCCCACCTCAGCTAACGAACTATCCATCAGAACTCTCCCTGTCGTCTGTGCTATATATTCAGCCCATCTGGCAGACGTCGACAGCAAGAAACGAGCCTATGTTTATGATTTGCTTTCGTGTAGTCACGTGAGCAGTTTTCCGTAAACAAACTCAAAATTCAATGTAGGGCTTCGGAATTGGATCAAAGAGAATATAAATATATAAGTACGAAAATTCCATATCACTTCTACCACATTAAACCTATTATTTCTTATTTACCACAAAACTAGACAGGTTATATTAGACATGACCCCTGACCTTAACCTGAAACGACCTTATGAACCCATCTGACAGCTTCATCGGAAATTGATTTCCGTGGCGATTTCAGTGATTCATATTAATTCTAGCGATCTGTAATTGCTACGAATTTCTAAAATACAGCGGTTAGTTGTGGCAAGGAAATAAATCGG
This sequence comes from Pecten maximus, assembly GCF_902652985.1. Taxonomy (NCBI): domain Eukaryota; kingdom Metazoa; phylum Mollusca; class Bivalvia; order Pectinida; family Pectinidae; genus Pecten; species Pecten maximus. Next base: position 8,859,517 of record NC_047031.1, on the reverse strand, counting down.
TCTAAATTGGTTATATACGATAATTTAGGTGTGTTTACAAAATGTAGCCTGATGAACCTCACAGTCGTCATGTAGCTACGCGATTTAAAGTTATCGCCCTTTGACCCAGCCAGTTAGACAAATATGGGCATTGTCAGCCAGCGATGTAATGTATTGTTAAGAAATCAGCGACATTCCCTGAACAAACCGATCTTAATTTGTCATTTGTCTAGATTTATGAACTATATCCTCAAATAGTGATGTGTTCTTTATACAAACAGGAGTGTGTGGGTCTACAAAAAGTTTAGATTCCTTCAGTCATAATATGTAACGATACTAACCGTTCAGAGAAGATTTATAAAATTAGATATAATCTAAGTCCGGAGAGTGAATATTATATATATAAATGGGAAGATGGCTTCAACTTTCTTCCCAAAGATGAGTTATGTTATAGATCGTCAATACCTGAAAAGAAATAGATTTTTTTTCACGATCCCGACGACTTCGAGTTAACGAGGTGTACCGGCGTCGCACTTGGCCCAGTTTCAGACTCGAACCCAATGCCTATCTCCGATCTCAAGATCGATGGACTCCACTTCAACTTTTGTTGTTGTTGTTGTTGTTAAATCCTTCTTAGAATTTTGTAATTCCAGACATCCGATTTTCAACATCAGTCGTCTCTAGTAATTAAAAAAATTAAGCCTCGTCCAACCAAAACAAAAGGCCGTAATATTAATTAACAATAATTTCGGGGATCCAGAAGTGGCTATGCAGTATCGTGAAAACTTCGTATATCAAACCTCGTTTAAAAGTCCTATATAATATAATTATTGGTATCGGTTTTTAGTAAGATTCTCCGTTGATATTTCCCGTTAATTACAAGGTAAGAAATTTTAAAATGTGACGCACATATTTTAACGGCAAAAATGCGTCTCCTGTTGAATCTAAAATAACAAACGTGATATTTTTAAGCGATATATCGACTAAAATTGCCAGGATTACACATATGTGTACACTTGTACAGCACAACACGTGTGCTGATATATTTGTGAATAAGACAAAAGATGTTGGACTCTGTTTGATACCGTGGCGGGTATTTATAGGTGGAGCTTGCTCGTGACAGACAGCTGACGGAAACGAACGAAAACACGAAGCGGATGAAAAGGCGATGATGTCATATCTCTATAACAGCATCATCCATTCATAAACACAAGCATTAATTATGCGACCTGACTAAAATCAGCTGTTACTTGCTACGTTTACTAAGTATTATATGTCAGGAGAAGTTCACAGTAAACGTAGCCATGTAACAGCTGATTCTAATCAGATCGTTAATTATGCATTTGGAAACGAAAGAGTATCTAATGTTAAGTTTTTCCCCAAGTAGTAAAAGTTATAATACCAGTCACCATATTTTCTCAGATTAATGCCCCGTAATAAGTTAATTAGAGGGCATGGAATTAACATTGTACGTCACATCAGTCAACAAGAAATGAAATACCAAACCCGACAGCAAAATGAACCAACAGAAATTTTCACTGAAACAGACAAAGGAAAATAGCCCCTTAAGACTGGTGACCTTTATAGACAGGTGACCTTTTTAGACAGGTATTATTTATAGTCAGGATACCCTTATGGACAGGTACTCTTATAGACAGGTGACGTACATAGTCAATTGATCTTTATAGACATGTGACCTTTATAGCAATGTGACCTTTGTATTAGCCATGTGACCCTTTTAACCAAGTGACCTTTATTGAAACGTGATCTTTATAAACATGTGGCCTTTATAGCCAGGTAACCTTTATAGCCAAGTGACCTTTATAGACAGGTGATCTTTATAGACAGGTGACCTTGATAGACATGTGGTCTTTATAGTCAGGTGACCCACAAAACCAATTCTAGTGAAAAAAGTTATGTAACTTTATCAAAAAAATCAATTTCGTATGTTCCCCTGAGTAGATATTTTAATTCAAATATAAGTTTACATCTTTATGATACTTTCATCCCTCTGTATATCCACGCATGTTCACCAAATTTCATATTATTGTAAATTTACATGTATTGTATTTTGTAGTCTATCTGTATACCTGTATAGGTGTTGAGACAATAAATGAATTTGAATTTGAAGTGACCTTTATAGCAAGGTGACCTTTATACAGAGGTTCCTTTCAAATGAATTTTGTTACATTGTGTACCAAGCGTCCCTTACGCTAAGGTTCTAGCTTGGCCCCTATATCTAGGTTTAAGAAACCCATTGTAGTGTAGAACGTTGAGTATTCGACCGTATCTGACTAATATAATAATATATCTCGCGTTTACAACCGTCCGGTATAGATAATGATATATTGGGTATTGTATAAAACAGCGCTATGGGGCTTCGAAACTTGTATCGACAATACCTCATTAAGTTCTTACCAATGACGTGGGGGTCCCTGACAACAGGCATTGTTTTAAATCAAGATATCTCTTTAGGGTGAATTCATTGACAGATTTATACCAAATTAAATTTTGATATGTTTTAAAATAATAAAATCCCATTTGGACCTTATAAATTTTCATCTATATGTATCTATATAAAGATTCGGAGCTTTAAGAAACTATCGATTCATTATCGTTATACTTTTTTTTTTTTTTTTCAAAATAATGTCGGAATGATTCATGATTCAAAGAAGCCCCCTCCCTCTCGTCTCATTTCAAACAGAATGCCCCAAGCCCCTCTTCGAGTTGTCAATGCGTTTTGAATGGAATTGATGAGTGAAGACGATTTTTTTTATATTCATTTAGTTTAAGATAATTAACTTTTTAATTAATTGTTATGATTTGCTTATAATTATAATATTACCACATTTTTCTGAGGAAATCATCTCATACTTATTTTGATTAGATACAAATTGTAATGTTGTGAATACTGATTGATGATGTTATATGAAAAAAAAACCTCGTATTTTCTCTAAGTGTTTCTGTAACTTTTGAGAAAAAAAACACAAGTGTGTGTGTGGTGTGTGTGTTTTCTTTTTGTAACTTTTGAAAAATAATTAACAAGAGAGAAAGAAATACCATACACAACAACCACTCGCTGTGTAACTTCAATATCCATCGGGATTTACCCCGAAATTTACCCGAGATTTACCTGAGATTTACCTGAGATTTGCCCTTAATTATGTTGGGTATACAGGTAACACATTTGGTTAATTGTCATTTAAATCGTATTGAATTGTAACATCGCGGTCTGGTAAAATACTAGCCCGAGTTTTCTCGGGGCCTGTCACCATGTCTGGTGTAGGGCCCCCACACCACCCTACACCAGACATGGTGACAGGGCCCCCACACCACCCTACACCAGACATGGTGACAGGGCCCCCACACCACCCTACACCAGACATGGTGACACGGCCAGAGAAAACTCGGGCTACACCAGACATGGTGACAGGGCCAGAGAAAACTCGGGCTACACCAGACATGGTGACAGGGCCCCCACACCACCCTACACCAGACATGGTGACAGGGCCCCCACACCACCCTACACCAGACATGGTGACAGGGTGACAGGGCCCCTACACCAGACATGGTGACAGGGCCCCTACACCACCCTACACCAGACATGGTGACAGGGCCCCTACACCACCCTACACCAGACATGGTGACAGGGCCCCTACACTACCCTACACCAGACATGGTGACAGGGCCCCCACACCACCCTACACCAGACATGGTGACAGGGCCCCTACACCAGACATGGTGACAGGGCCAGAGAAAACTCGGGCTACACCAGACATGGTGACAGGGCCCCCACACCACCCTACACCAGACATGGTGACAGGGCCCCCACACCACCCTACACCAGACATGGTGACAGGGCCCCTACACCACCCTACACCAGACATGGTGACAGGGCCCCTACACCACCCTACACCAGACATGGTGACAGGGCCAGAGAAAACTCGGGCTACACCAGACATGGTGACAGGGCCCCCATACCACCCTACACCAGACATGGTGACAGGGCCCCTACACCACCCTACACCAGACATGGTGACAGGGCCCCTACACCACCCTACACCAGACATGGTGACAGGGCCCCCACACCACCCTACACCAGACATGGTGACAGGGCCCCTACACCACCCTACACCAGACATGGTGACAGGGCCAGAGAAAACTCGGGCTACACCAGACATGGTGACAGGGCCCCCACACCACCCTACACCAGACATGGTGACAGGGCCCCTACACCACCCTACACCAGACATGGCGACAGGGCCCCTACACCACCCTACACCAGACATGGTGACAGGGCCCCCACACCACCCTACACCAGACATGGTGACAGGGCCCCCACACCACCCTACACCAGACATGGTGACAGGGCCCCCACACCACCCTACACCAGACATGGTGACAGAGCCCCTACACCACCCTACACCAGACATGGCGACAGGGCCCCTACACCACCCTACACCAGACATGGTGACAGGGCCCCCACACCACCCTACACCAGACATGGTGACAGGGCCCCCACACCACCCTACACCGGACATGGTGACAGGGCCCCTACACCACCCTACACCAGACATGGTGACAGGGCCCCTACACCACCCCTACACCAGACATGATGACAGGGCCCCTACACCAGACATGGTGACAGGGCCCCTACGCCACCCTACACCAGACATGGTGACAGGGCCCCCACACCACCCTACACCAGACATGGTGACAGGGCCCCTACACCACCCTACACCAGACATGGTGACAGGGCCCCCACACCACCCTACACCAGACATGGGGGATACTGATTGATGATGTTATATGAAAAAAAACCTCGTATTTTCTCTAAGTGTTTCTGTAACTTTTGAGAAAAAAAACACAAGTGTGTGTGTGGTGTGTGTGTTTTCTTTTTGTAACTTTTGAAAAATAATTAACAAGAGAGAAAGAAATACCATACACAACAACCACTCGCTGTGTAACTTCAATATCCATCGGGATTTACCCCGAAATTTACCCGAGATTTACCTGAGATTTACCTGAGATTTACCTGAGATTTGCCCTTAATTATGTTGGGTATACAGGTAACACATTTGGTTAATTGTCATTTAAATCGTATTGAATTGTAACATCGCGGTCTGGTAAAATACTAGCCCGAGTTTTCTCGGGGCCTGTCACCATGTCTGGTGTAGGGCCCCCACACCACCCTACACCAGACATGGTGACAGGGCCCCCACACCACCCTACACCAGACATGGTGACAGGGCCCCCCACACCACCCTACACCAGACATGGTGACACGGCCAGAGAAAACTCGGGCTACACCAGACATGGTGACAGGGCCAGAGAAAACTCGGGCTACACCAGACATGGTGACAGGGCCCCCACACCACCCTACACCAGACATGGTGACAGGGCCCCCACACCACCCTACACCAGACATGGTGACAGGGTGACAGGGCCCCTACACCAGACATGGTGACAGGGCCCCTACACCACCCTACACCAGACATGGTGACAGGGCCCCTACACCACCCTACACCAGACATGGTGACAGGGCCCCTACACTACCCTACACCAGACATGGTGACAGGGCCCCCACACCACCCTACACCAGACATGGTGACAGGGCCCCTACACCAGACATGGTGACAGGGCCAGAGAAAACTCGGGCTACACCAGACATGGTGACAGGGCCCCCACACCACCCTACACCAGACATGGTGACAGGGCCCCCACACCACCCTACACCAGACATGGTGACAGGGCCCCTACACCACCCTACACCAGACATGGTGACAGGGCCCCTACACCACCCTACACCAGACATGGTGACAGGGCCAGAGAAAACTCGGGCTACACCAGACATGGTGACAGGGCCCCCATACCACCCTACACCAGACATGGTGACAGGGCCCCTACACCACCCTACACCAGACATGGTGACAGGGCCCCTACACCACCCTACACCAGACATGGTGACAGGGCCCCCACACCACCCTACACCAGACATGGTGACAGGGCCCCTACACCACCCTACACCAGACATGGTGACAGGGCCAGAGAAAACTCGGGCTACACCAGACATGGTGACAGGGCCCCCACACCACCCTACACCAGACATGGTGACAGGGCCCCTACACCACCCTACACCAGACATGGCGACAGGGCCCCTACACCACCCTACACCAGACATGGTGACAGGGCCCCCACACCACCCTACACCAGACATGGTGACAGGGCCCCCACACCACCCTACACCAGACATGGTGACAGGGCCCCCACACCACCCTACACCAGACATGGTGACAGAGCCCCTACACCACCCTACACCAGACATGGCGACAGGGCCCCTACACCACCCTACACCAGACATGGTGACAGGGCCCCCACACCACCCTACACCAGACATGGTGACAGGGCCCCCCACACCACCCTACACCGGACATGGTGACAGGGCCCCTACACCACCCTACACCAGACATGGTGACAGGGCCCCTACACCACCCTACACCAGACATGATGACAGGGCCCCTACACCAGACATGGTGACAGGGCCCCTACGCCACCCTACACCAGACATGGTGACAGGGCCCCCACACCACCCTACACCAGACATGGTGACAGGGCCCCTACACCACCCTACACCAGACATGGTGACAGGGCCCCCACACCACCCTACACCAGACATGGGGGATACTGATTGATGATGTTATATGAAAAAAAACCTCGTATTTTCTCTAAGTGTTTCTGTAACTTTTGAGAAAAAAAACACAAGTGTGTGTGTGGTGTGTGTGTTTTCTTTTTGTAACTTTTGAAAAATAATTAACAAGAGAGAAAGAAATACCATACACAACAACCACTCGCTGTGTAACTTCAATATCCATCGGGATTTACCCCGAAATTTACCCGAGATTTACCTGAGATTTACCTGAGATTTACCTGAGATTTGCCCTTAATTATGTTGGGTATACAGGTAACACATTTGGTTAATTGTCATTTAAATCGTATTGAATTGTAACATCGCGGTCTGGTAAAATACTAGCCCGAGTTTTCTCGGGGCCTGTCACCATGTCTGGTGTAGGGCCCCCACACCACCCTACACCAGACATGGTGACAGGGCCCCCACACCACCCTACACCAGACATGGTGACAGGGCCCCCACACCACCCTACACCAGACATGGTGACACGGCCAGAGAAAACTCGGGCTACACCAGACATGGTGACAGGGCCAGAGAAAACTCGGGCTACACCAGACATGGTGACAGGGCCCCCACACCACCCTACACCAGACATGGTGACAGGGCCCCCACACCACCCTACACCAGACATGGTGACAGGGTGACAGGGCCCCTACACCAGACATGGTGACAGGGCCCCTACACCACCCTACACCAGACATGGTGACAGGGCCCCTACACCACCCTACACCAGACATGGTGACAGGGCCCCTACACTACCCTACACCAGACATGGTGACAGGGCCCCCACACCACCCTACACCAGACATGGTGACAGGGCCCCTACACCAGACATGGTGACAGGGCCAGAGAAAACTCGGGCTACACCAGACATGGTGACAGGGCCCCCACACCACCCTACACCAGACATGGTGACAGGGCCCCCACACCACCCTACACCAGACATGGTGACAGGGCCCCTACACCACCCTACACCAGACATGGTGACAGGGCCCCTACACCACCCTACACCAGACATGGTGACAGGGCCAGAGAAAACTCGGGCTACACCAGACATGGTGACAGGGCCCCCATACCACCCTACACCAGACATGGTGACAGGGCCCCTACACCACCCTACACCAGACATGGTGACAGGGCCCCTACACCACCCTACACCAGACATGGTGACAGGGCCCCCACACCACCCTACACCAGACATGGTGACAGGGCCCCTACACCACCCTACACCAGACATGGTGACAGGGCCAGAGAAAAACTCGGGCTACACCAGACATGGTGACAGGGCCCCCACCACCACCCTACACCAGACATGGTGACAGGGCCCCTACACCACCCTACACCAGACATGGCGACAGGGCCCCTACACCACCCTACACCAGACATGGTGACAGGGCCCCCACACCACCCTACACCAGACATGGTGACAGGGCCCCCACACCACCCTACACCAGACATGGTGACAGGGCCCCCACACCACCCTACACCAGACATGGTGACAGAGCCCCTACACCACCCTACACCAGACATGGCGACAGGGCCCCTACACCACCCTACACCAGACATGGTGACAGGGCCCCCACACCACCCTACACCAGACATGGTGACAGGGCCCCCACACCACCCTACACCGGACATGGTGACAGGGCCCCTACACCACCCTACACCAGACATGGTGACAGGGCCCCTACACCACCCTACACCAGACATGATGACAGGGCCCCTACACCAGACATGGTGACAGGGCCCCTACGCCACCCTACACCAGACATGGTGACAGGGCCCCCACACCACCCTACACCAGACATGGTGACAGGGCCCCTACACCACCCTACACCAGACATGGTGACAGGGCCCCCACACCACCCTACACCAGACATGGGGGATACTGATTGATGATGTTATATGAAAAAAAACCTCGTATTTTCTCTAAGTGTTTCTGTAACTTTTGAGAAAAAAAAACACAAGTGTGTGTGTGGTGTGTGTGTTTTCTTTTTGTAACTTTTGAAAAATAATTAACAAGAGAGAAAGAAATACCATACACAACAACCACTCGCTGTGTAACTTCAATATCCATCGGGATTTACCCCGAAATTTACCCGAGATTTACCTGAGATTTACCTGAGATTTGCCCTTAATTATGTTGGGTATACAGGTAACACATTTGGTTAATTGTCATTTAAATCGTATTGAATTGTAACATCGCGGTCTGGTAAAATACTAGCCCGAGTTTTCTCGGGGCCTGTCACCATGTCTGGTGTAGGGCCCCCACACCACCCTACACCAGACATGGTGACAGGGCCCCCACACCACCCTACACCAGACATGGTGACAGGGCCCCCCACACCACCCTACACCAGACATGGTGACACGGCCAGAGAAAACTCGGGCTACACCAGACATGGTGACAGGGCCAGAGAAAACTCGGGCTACACCAGACATGGTGACAGGGCCCCCACACCACCCTACACCAGACATGGTGACAGGGCCCCCCACACCACCCTACACCAGACATGGTGACAGGGTGACAGGGCCCCTACACCAGACATGGTGACAGGGCCCCTACACCACCCTACACCAGACATGGTGACAGGGCCCCTACACCACCCTACACCAGACATGGTGACAGGGCCCCTACACTACCCTACACCAGACATGGTGACAGGGCCCCCACACCACCCTACACCAGACATGGTGACAGGGCCCCTACACCAGACATGGTGACAGGGCCAGAGAAAACTCGGGCTACACCAGACATGGTGACAGGGCCCCCACACCACCCTACACCAGACATGGTGACAGGGCCCCTACACCACCCTACACCAGACATGGTGACAGGGCCCCCACACCACCCTACACCAGACATGGTGACAGGGCCCCTACACCACCCTCCACCAGACATGGTGACAGGGCCAGAGAAAACTCGGGCTACACCAGACATGGTGACAGGGCCCCCACACCACCCTACACCAGACATGGTGACAGGGCCCCTACACCACCCTACACCAGACATGGCGACAGGGCCCCTACACCACCCTACACCAGACATGGTGACAGGGCCCCCACACCACCCTACACCAGACATGGTGACAGGGCCCCCACACCACCCTACACCAGACATGGTGACAGGGCCCCCACACCACCCTACACCAGACATGGTGACAGAGCCCCTACACCACCCTACACCAGACATGGCGACAGGGCCCCTACACCACCCTACACCAGACATGGTGACAGGGCCCCCACACCACCCTACACCAGACATTGTGACAGGGCCCCCACACCACCCTACACCGGACATGGTGACAGGGCCCCTACACCACCCTACACCAGACATGGTGACAGGGCCCCTACACCACCCTACACCAGACATGATGACAGGGCCCCTACACCAGACATGGTGACAGGGCCCCTACGCCACCCTACACCAGACATGGTGACAGGGCCCCCACACCACCCTACACCAGACATGGTGACAGGGCCCCTACACCACCCTACACCAGACATGGTGACAGGGCCCCCACACCACCCTACACCAGACATGGGGGATAATGATTGATGATGTTATATGAAAAAAAACCTCGTATTTTCTCTAAGTGTTTCTGTAACTTTTGAAAAAAAAACACAAGTGTGTGTGTGGTGTGTGTGTTTTCTTTTTGTAACTTTTGAAAAATAATTAACAAGAGAGAAAGAAATGCCATACACAACAACCACTCGCTGTGTAACTTCAATATCCATCGGGATTTACCCCGAAATTTACCCGAGATTTACCTGAGATTTACCTGAGATTTGCCCTTAATTATGTTGGGTATACAGGTAACACATTTGGTTAATTGTCATTTAAATCGTACTGAATTGTAACATCGCGGTCTGGTAAAATACTAGCCCGAGTTTTCTCGGGGCCTGTCACCATGTCTGGTGTAGGGCCCCCCACACCACCCTATACCAGACATGGTGACAGGGCCCCCACACCACCCTACACCAGACATGGTGACAGGGCCCCCACACCACCCTACACCAGACATGGTGACACGGCCAGAGAAAACTCGGGCTACACCAGACATGGTGACAGGGCCAGAGAAAACTCGGGCTACACCAGACATGGTGACAGGGCCCCCACACCACCCTACACCAGACATGGTGACAGGGCCCCCACACCACCCTACACCAGACATGGTGACAGGGTGACAGGGCCCCTACACCAGACATGGTGACAGGGCCCCTACACCACCCTACACCAGACATGGTGACAGGGCCCCTACACCACCCTACACCAGACATGGTGACAGGGCCCCTACACCACCCTACACCAGACATGGTGACAGGGCCCCCACACCACCCTACACCAGACATGGTGACAGGACCCCTACACCACCCTACACCAGACATGGTGACAGGACCCCTACACCAGACATGGTGACAGGGCCAGAGAAAACTCGGGCTACACCAGACATGGTGACAGGGCCCCCACACCACCCTACACCAGACATGGTGACAGGGCCCCTACACCACCCTACACCAGACATGGTGACAGGGCCCCTACACCACCCTACACCAGACATGGTGACAGGGCCCCTACACCACCCTACACCAGACATGGTGACACGGCCAGAGAAAACTCGGGCTACACCAGACATGGTGACAGGGCCCCCACACCACCCTACACCAGACATGGTGACAGGGCCTCTACACCACCCTACACCAGACATGGTGACAGGGCCAGAGAAAACTCGGGCTACACCAGACATGGTGACAGGGCCCCCACACCACCCTACACCAGACATGGTGACAGGGCCCCCACACCACCCTACACCAGACATGGTGACAGGGCCCCTACACCACCCTACACCAGACATGGTGACAGGGCCCCTACACCACCCTACACCAGACATGGTGACAGGGCCCCTACACCACCCTACACCAGACATGGTGACAGGGCCCCTACACCAGACATGGTGACAGGGCCCCCACACCACCCTACACCAGACATGGTGACAGGGCCCCCACACCACCCTACACCAGACATGGTGACAGGGCCCCTACACCACCCTACACCAGACATGGTGACAGGGCCCCTACACCACCCTACACCAGACATGGTGACAGGGCCCCTACACCACCCTACACCAGACATGGTGACAGGGCCCCTACACCACCCTACACCAGACATGGTGACAGGGCCCCTACACCACCCTACACCAGACATGGTGACAGGGCCAGAGAAAACTCGGGCTAGTAAAATACAGCATACATCCGTGACAGCATGTACGCAAGTTCAAATGGACACATTTATATGGATATAACCAAAGAGGGTAAATTATATAAACATATTCACGGACCTTGATCAAACTTTCGTCTGTGTTATTTTGTACCATTTTCAATTTGCACTTTAAACATTTGTATTTTTATTATGGCCATATAATCCTAATATATCTACTAATGATACTGGCCTACTCCATCAGCTTTGGTCTGCATCTCCAGGGCTTCCTCCTCTCGACTGTAAGTTATGCAAAGAAGTATTTAAGTTAGCTTATAGGACGACGGCGACGACGATGATGACGACGACGACATCGACGATGATGATTTATTTATTTACTTATTTTTATTTATTCATTTTTATTTATTTATATCACCACCATCGCCTTTCGTCCGTCTGTCAGAAAAAAATCCTTTTATCAATATTTCTTGAAAATTACCAGAATTATGGTTCCTTTTTGTGCACGATCAATTTTAAGACTGTAAAATTTTGACAGTTAAATTTTGTTATTGCTAATCTCAGAAAGTTCTTTATTTGATAAAAATTCGAGGTTCACTTTTTGTCAGTTGCGAGGTTGCAAATGGCGAGTTGCGACTCGCAACTCGTATTTTGCAGCTCGCACTTTGCAACTCGCAACTCGCATTTTGTAACTCGCAAATAGAAGAAAAGAAACCCTCTAAAAATTCATATGTAGGTACCTCTTGGCCCTTATTTCTACATTTTTTAATTTTAACAGTAGTTTCGGAAGTTTATTCCTTCAGGGATCTTTCTTAGATGTCATACTGTATAATCATCTTGGTCTACAGTTGTGCAGGATTAGCGTTGAGACTGGTCGAAAAAAAATGGCGACGGACGGCCATTTAAGATTTTAACCGCTAAGTTTGTTTTCGTTCTTTCTCAGGAAGTTATTTATAAATCTTTCTCAATTTTTTAGCCCATCGTCATCAGAATGTGGTTTATCCAAGTCGGAACTTCGCCCGTCCGTAAATAATCCTTATTGTCGATATTTCTTGAGAAGTATACCAAATGGATTTCCCTCTTTTTGAGTAATTTCCCTTTGGTTTCTAGTTGTGCAGGATCAATTCTTAGTCTGGTCGGTAAACGAAATATTGGATCCCGTTTCCCAGACAGTACCGTTAATCTATAATACATACGCGTGTTGGAGGACACATCTCCGAGATCTGTAAAATGATTAAAACCTTGGTTTCCTAATACGATCAGTTAAAAATAGATGTTCATTTGAATTACACTGCAAAATGTAGACAGTATGTTAGTTCGTAATGAAACAATTTAATTAGAACGAAAAGAAAATCGATATGGTGAAACTTAAACCTTAATAGTAATGGCCTCATGATTCAGGTCAGCGAAATGGCTCAATTAGAAAAAAACAAAAATGTAATTTCTTCCGAAACGTTCCTTAATACATCTTTAATGATTGTATATCCTAAAGAAAAGGAAGATAATAGTTAAATTCGTGTTATAATTTGGTAATAAAACAACCCCCGCCATTACATAATAAAATGGCCGGTTATTTCAGCATCCCCTTCGATATATAATTTAACCTTCCCTCAACTACAACTCATTAAATAATCGTCTGTAGTTTGACACACGACTCCTTTTCTTCTTCTTTTTTTCTCTCTCTTCATTTTGCTATCGGGGGACGTGGACTGTCCCTCTAGTTTTACTAGTGAATTAAATTGTATTTGGTTCAAATCTTGTTAAGACGAGAGAATGAATGAAAAGTTAGACGAGAAGGAAAAAAATGATGCAGGATGGGACAGACAGCTACGATCACAGGGGCATGGAACGATTTTCCAAATGATAGTCCATATATATATATGTTTCACTATAATACATATATGTATCATTTGGAAAATCGTGCCAAGCCCCTGTGGCTACGATAATATTACGTTTAAGATGAACACAGGACTTCAAATCCTCATTTCTCAAATGGCGCCGGGTAACTAAAAAGGCGAACTAAAAATTCGTCTCCATTCTCTGCCTTCATCTCCTGGATTCAGCGTCAGGACCGACACCACTGTATCATGATCAGTTTACTTTCCCTCGTCTAGAACGAACATTCAAACCCTGTCTTTTGCTCCCCATCTGTCAAAAATTGTCCGTCCGTCGTCCAGAGCTACAAGTGTACGTTATCGCAACTACCATCGTCCTGTTGAGAAGATGGAGCCGATTCTTCGTGCTATTCCAGAAATATTGAGGATGACTTTCTGTTGATGTCTAATGTTGACAGTCGTCCTAATTCTGTAAATGTGTTTCCTAGGTAACTGTGACGCAACACCTTTGACAGACAGTTATGGTGACCTTTCTAAACAAATGTGGAATTTAAGAGAAATTTTAAAGAGTGTTACAAATGACTTGTCTTCAAACAAGGGTTATAAATTCGTAGTTTCTTCAATTTTTTCAATTTCTGTTCTACATTAAGTATATTGCAGATATTCCTACCAGCTTAAAATACACGCCAGTCCGAGACTATCAAATCAATTCTAAGAAGACTTAATAATTTATTACGGTTTTACCATTACAATATATATAAATAACAAATAAGTTTTTCAGGTAATTGTATTATTTTTCCAGGGTGAAAAATAAAACTTTTGCAATTTGAACACATTTACAGTCCAATGAAAATGAAGAACACAAGTGTTTGTTCAAAATTTAGTGAACTTTATGCGAAAATGAATGTATGAGATCAAATTTTTAATCAGTATACAAAAGTCAGACTTTTTATGAATTTGTATTAAAATCTGTAAGGGAATACTCTATACATGACACTACATTACCACCAAAATTTCACCTGTTTTTACCAGTTCCAGAAACTTTCATCCATGTAAAAAAAACCAAAAAAAAACCACCATGATACTTATACTTCATCTCTTTATTCAGACTTAATTCCACATATTTTGATCATTTGTAAATTGTATATGTCTCCAAGGTAACAGATATATGCCAATATTTATATGTATACTATTCAAAGGTTTGTTCAGTTATATCTTTATACATATACCATATACAGTGTACTTACAAGATAATACTATTGATTTCATTGACTGATTCCTAATAACATGTAAGTCAGTAAAATGTGGAATATTCTACAAAGGAGAAATTCATGATATAGTGTATTAAAGTTATTTTTTCATTGTCAAATTTGGCAAAGGAGTCCATATGCTCCGTATCATAAAAAAATAGCAGGTCAAGGTAATAATTTCATTTGAACAACCTTGGAAAAAAAAAAAAATTAAAATAATTTATGTTCTTAAAAACAATCAATTTTCCTAGCTGGTAATTAAGTATTAAGTATCAAAGGTCACTGATCAAGTCCAGAAAGGTTCTAGAGAATAATAATCATTTCAACATTTACATTAGTTAAATCCAAAACAGCTTAAACAGAGATAATTCTGTTTCATTTTCTTTAACAATTTTAGTTTATGGGATTATAAAGTCCATCTTTTCATCTCCACACACTTATGAACATCTTAAAATGCCTGTTGGTTTGATCGCAGATGTTCAACATTTCCAGTCTCTGAAAACTAGCTTTAACAGACCTTCCTTCACAAACTAATACCTGTACCTTAAAATGTTGATTTTAATGCGCTCTATCAGCCCGACTGTTTGGAAAATTAATCTAAGCAACAATGAAAAACTCTTGATTCTTGAGTCTAAAACTGGGTCACTTTCTCCTAAATAGAGAGAGTTGGTCAGAATGTCTTCATCAATATAAATTTTCTTCCTTGAGCCTGTACAACTCTTCATGTCAACACTTTAGAAGTTCCACTGTCAAAATGGTACAATTTAAACAATATTCTGCGCTCCTTATCACAAACTAATATTTTACACTAGTTTAAACAGATCTTTCTAGTGTACACTTTGGAATTTCATAATTATGGATGATTGATAAATTTTACTGATAATTTATATGAAGACTTGAGGTTAAAAAATGAGGATTTTTCTTCCAAATTAAAGTCTGGGTCAGCAGGTACAGTTTTGTATATATGCAACTGCATGGTCACATTAATAAAGATCAACAGATAAATACGATAGACACTTTATCAATATATCACAATTAAATCTATTTATTAAAATAAATTAAAATATATTCATATCTGGACGGAATTGAATATTGCTTCTTATATTTTTCGGTTATCGGTAATAAAGCAAACATAGTATATTGTAAGATTTTGTTTTATTTAATATGTAACAAATCTTGTTTTCATAAGTGAGCTTTTGTTTAACAGCAAACTTAAAATTATTTCATCATATTCATAAAATTTGAAATTCGTTTCATTTTTTTTGCCAATGCTATTGTAGAAAAACAACTCAATTTCCTGTGTGAACTTTTAAAAGTCAACACATTTTGAATCTAATATCACATAATGCTAATTAACATAATTTAAGTATCACAGTCACAGTTATCCAAGTGTCATAGAGGGTGAAGACTGATTCTTACACGAGGACTGGTATCATTAACAGTTACCTAATGATGCAGAATTATATCTCAAGTAGCTGTTACACATAGTATAATAGAATTTCAATGTTCAAGCCATTTACAGCTTTTTATGAAATTAAAATTGACAGAAAAAAAAAAAAAAAAAAATTAGAAACATCACAAAGAAAGAGGCGGTTTATCTTCACTGCATAAAACATCTTCAAACACATCCTCCATTTTTTGTAGGGTATCTGCCATGATGACGGTTGTCTGCAACGAAAAACCAGAAAGTATCAAAGTCTGAACATCTTAACTAAGGTAAGTAAAATTTGTTTGTTTGTTTTTGTTTAACGTCCTTTTAACAGCCTATGGGTCATTTAAGGACGTGCCAGATTTTGGAGGAGTACCCGGAGAAAAACCACCGGCCTAAGGTCAGTACCTGGCAACTGTCCCCATGTAGGTTTCGAACTCGCAACCCAGACATGGAGGGATAGTGATAATGTGTCGAGACACCTTAACCACTCGGCCACCGCGGCCCCAAAATAAAATCATTGAGACTATATGGAGAGGTTACATAAAAAGACTTTATTTTATGTGAATTGTCTAGATTACCTTTCTCCATGTCATACTTAAAATCATCTTGATACGGTATCTATAAGTCTCAATGTTTACATAGTAACCTGTGAGCTTCATTGTCATTTTACGAATAATTGGTTGACATACAAAAAAAAGATATGGGTTGATATTGATATTGACATGATATAAATCATGTGGTAAAATAGAACAGCTTTTAAGAAAAGTTTAACTGAGGTTCATACCTGTGTGTAAACTGTGTGTAAAGTTTAACCTTGTTCTGACAATTGTACCTGTGTGTAAAGTTAACCTTGTTCTGACAATTGTACCTGTGTGTAAAGTTAACCTTGTTCTGACAATTGTACCTGTGTGTAAAGTTTCTCCTTGTATTTCCGATACAACACAGGATCAGAATCAGGGATAGGACTGTGGGGGACACTGGTGGGTGTGGTCATCGTCCGCTCTCGACTCTCTGCCATCATTGACCCCGGCCCCGGTGTGGCCGAGGGACCTCTGCTGGGAGTTTTCTTGGGTGGGGGCTGTGGAGTTTTTCCTTTTGGTTCCGCTTTTGCAGCCTGAGGGTTATACAACGAAAAATATTTTTATAGAAATATTTACTAATCATTTAAACATTGTATTTCATTCTTTATTATTATTATTTTTTTTTTTTGCAATTTCGACATTTTATCTTATTAACTCTGATATTTCAGCTCTTAACCTGTGACATATCAAGTCTATAACTGACCCTTCATCTCTTACAACTCTTAACCTTAACCTTTAAACCTTTTGAATATTTTTTTTAGAAAGTAAATGTACATATGACTTAACACTGCTGTGCCTATCTATCCATCACTGGTCCTGTCTGTCTGGACTCCAAATCTAAATGAACTTTTAATCTTGATGGTATTACACTAATTTTGACCATTCATCTCTTAATCCTAGATCCCAAATAACTTTGACCCATTTTTCCTGACCCCTGACCACTTTCCCGTTTACCGATGACCTCCTTGTCCTTGGCATCTTTGACCTGATCTCTCTATCCTTGACCTTAACCTTTTTGCCTCTGACTCCCTGTCCTTGACCGCTAACCTCTTTGCCTATGACCTTCCTATCCTTGACCCCTTACCTCTTTTCCCTTCACCATTGACCTCTTTGCCATTGGCCCCTTACCTCCTTGCCCTTGACCCCTTACCTCTTTACCCTTGACCCCTGACCTCTTTGCCCTTGACCCCTGACCTCTTTGCCCGTGACCTCTTACCTCTTTGCCCTTAACGCCTTACATCTTTACCCTTGCCCCCATACCTCTTTACCCTTGACCCCTTACCTCTTTGCTCTTAACCCTGACCTCTTTGCCCCTTGACCTATTACCTCATTGCCCTTGACCCCTTACCTCTTTGCCTCCTACCTTCAATTATTGACCCCTGACCTCCTTGCCCTTGAACCCTTACCTATTTGCCCTTAACCCTTGACCTCATTACCCTTGGCCTTCTTGGCCCCTTACCTCTTTGCCCTTTGCCCCTTTCTCATCCTTTTTGGCTGGTGCCTTGCCTCCTTTCTCTGGTGGAGCCTTCACTTTGTTTTCTGCTTTAGATTTGCTCCTTGAGTCACCTACAGGAGTAAAACTGAGTTAACTCAAGCTGAACACATTGGATGGATTTTATCAAATCTTGAAATGGCTGAAGTCATCTGATTTATTACACACCCTTCCAGAAATCAGACAATAATGCTGTACATGTAAATACAGATCCTTGTATTAAAACAATGTGAGTGATACAATATCAAAATAAACAATTACCTTCTGTTTTTTCTTTAGTATATTAAAGTAAAAAATTACGGTAGTAAAAATCTTTTTCTTCTTTTTAAAAAAAATTACATATATGTAGTATGTTCGATAATAACTAGCTTATTTTTTTCTTGAATTGTTCCATTAAATCTACAAATAAAAGATCATGTTTGAGGTACACAACCGACACCATTTTACAATACTTTTATCTAAGGCAAATTATTAGATGTATACCAACAGCATGGAAACAAAAATTACATTCTTAAAAAAAATCCAAAAATGTAAAGACAAAGAGATGATAATTTGGCCCCCAACAGGATTATTTTGAGATAACTATGGGTACATAGATCCAAAACCATATCAAAGGGGGACAACTCTACTGCTATAAAATGTAAAACTACTGTTGTTACATTGTACTGTAAACCACAAAACCTATTACCTCATCTTATCTTAATCTGTTCATTTGAAATCAAATTTACAAAACATTTTTGCAATTTTACAAATCATTTTCAAATGAAAAAAAAAAAAACACCATTTTTTTTATGATTTTAACATTTTCCCAATTTTACAAAACATTTTCAAAATTTCAACATTTTTGCAATTTTACAAAATACTTTTAAAATTTTCATCTCACTTTGAAAATGCTGTCTTTGTAATAATAAGTGTAAAAGGATTTTGTTTATAACAGATATTATTTTTCTGGCTTACAGTAAGAGTATACATTGAACAAAAATGAAGATTCTACTGTAATCCATCATTCAAATATATAACCATGCTACACATTTTCCTGAAAACCCATGCTACAGTACATTTCCTGAAAACCCATGCTACAGTACATTTCATGAAAAAACCATGCTACAGTACATTTCATGAAAATACCATGCTACACATTTTCCTGAAAAAACCATGCTAAACATTTTATGAAAACAGTTTTGTTCTATTCAATAGGAAATATACCCACCACAAGTCAAAGAAAAGAGGAAAGAAACATGCTACATTTCATCCAGTGTTGATAAAAGAAGAATTCTCTAGACAGAAAGGGGAGATAACTACAGTCGTGCACACCTAACCCGGTACCTTCAATCGGATTTGTGAGGTGAGATGGTGTCCTTTCTGAGAGGGCTGTTGAGTTTCAACATCAGGCAAGTTTAAAACACCATGATCATATTAAGTTATTACAAGTATTCTTTTACAAATAATACACAACAAATGAATGGGATCTATCTATGTGGCAACATTTATATAAATTTAAAAATTTAAAAAAAAAAAAAATACTGAAGCAATTTTCAATTTCCCTATTTCATGGCGGGGGCATTAACATGAACATATTTCAAGCCCACATGAAACTTAGAATCATTAATGTGATATTTTCACTGCCTGACTCTTCGATAACATCATAATTGAAACCACTGGGACCTAGAGATAATCAACAGTTCTGCTAGGCTTTATAACACAGATAAAAGGGTATATGACAGATAGTATTTTAGGACCCAAGTGATTTTAGTGGATACGGTGATTACAATATATTCCAGTGCTCAGGAATAGTATGTAATGGTGAGGACTGACACAGAGGTGAGAATCCAGTCTCCTTTTTCTGTCATTTCTTTTGCCTACAGCCCAGATAACACACAACAAAGTCCTGTTTTAGCGCCCGACCCCTAAACTCCACTTTGTCAAAAAGAAACTCCCTTCAATAAAGTTCTACTTTCACCTATACACCTAACTCCTTTCTCTGTCCCCTAATTACAGGTAACATTCATTTCTCTGTCCCCTTATTACAGGTAACATTCGTTTCGTTTCTCTGTCCCCTAATTACAGGTAACATTCCTTTCTTTGTCCCCGAATTACAGGTAAAATTCGTTCCCTGTCCCCTAATTACAGGTAACATTCCTTTCTCTGTCCCCTAATTACAGGTACCATTCCTTTCTCTGTCCCCTAATTTCAGGTAACATTCCTTTATCTATCCCCTAATTACAGGTAACATTCAATTCTCTGTCCCCTAATTACAGGTAAAATTTGTTTCTCTGTCCCTAATTACAGGTAACATTCCTTTCTCTGTCCCCTAATTTCAGGTAACATTCCTTTCTCTGTCCTCTAATTACAGGTAACATTCCTTTCTCTGTCCCCTAATTACAGGTAACTATTCCTTTCTCTGTCCCCTTATTACAGGTAAAATTCCTTTCTCTGTCCCCTAATTACAGATAACATTCCTTTCTCTGTCCCCTAATTACAGGTATTTCTGATCTTTGACCCCTAATTACAGGTAATGTTCCTTTCTCTATCCCCTAATTACTGAATTACTTACTGAGGTCCTCCGGCAGGACGATCAATTCTCGTTCAGGTAGACCCATCACTTGCCTTATCTGCATCGACTGGCTCACCATCTTGTCCACAGCTTCCAGGAGAAGCTGGTATCTGTAGAAAGAAAGATTCAATATATTATCTGTGAGAATTTGATTGACAGATGATCAACCAAGAAGTTAAACGCTGTTACTAATAATAGTGTGATTGCAAAGTTTTAAATTTCGTCTGTGGACAGCCGTTGTCATTTTTAGGTAGACTTTCCTAGTTGTAGCTGGTGGCTACCATTTTGAATATTATAAAGAATTGCTGTTACATGCTACAATGCAATAGGGTAAAATCGTCTTAATCAAGGACATGTCACATTTCCAGAGGGTTGCCTGCTATCTCATTCCCCCCCCCCCCCCCCCCCCCACTCTGTTTACGAAGTTAATCAAAAAAAAAAAAAAAAATAAATAAATAAAATAATAAATTAAAATAAATTAAATAAAAATAAACAACAATTTTGCCCATTGACCTACCCAACTTTGTAGAGGTTTTTCTTGACTGGGTTGTGAGGTGTGTATGCCATCTTGGATATGTTCGTATTTAGCTGGTGAAGGAAATTCTCTTTTCTTTCGTCATCTTCATCCATATCCAACAGATCCTAAAATATTTGATGATCAAAGATTACTGAATTACCTCCCTTTAACCAGCTGTTATGATAAATATCAGTGTTTGCTCCTCCCAATATATTTACAATTTTAATCTTGACTTCAGAAGTTCAATCAAAATACAGTACAGAAATGACTTGAGATTATTGAATTATCTCCCTTTAATAAGCTGCAATTTTAGTTTTTCTTTTAATGTTCCTGGTATTTAAGTTTAATTCAAGCCTAGAATGCATTGAAAGTTTAATTAAAGTTAACATTTTTCTTGAAATATTTTTTTTTTTAAATAACAACAATAAACAGCTAGGCTGTAATTTTCTTAGTAATGTATCTATTCATTGTGAGGGCTATTCCATTAAAATATCAACCTGACCCCCCCAGGACTCCAAAAATAAATCACTTCTATCAATGGTTGGATTGCCTTCCTATTACTTCTATGTAATTTAAAAAATAAATTCTATAGGTGGTACCCCTTAACAAAACCTGGAGTCCTGGGGTGGGGTAGATGTCTTACTGGAATAGCCCTAACTTTATTCCATACTTGAAAATAGAGTAAAACAGAACATTTGCAAAAAACAGATCACTTATCGCATTATCTCAGAATGCGGCCCACTGTGGACAAGATGACAATATAAGGCAATACTACGCTATATAAGGTATTAGAATGCTACCTCCTTCAGGTCCTCCACAGACAAATCCCAGATTCGGCCTTCTCTTTCCTCCTCCGGGACCATCTCTAAATAAACTTGCTTCAGCTGCTGAACCAGCGTAAAGTTGTAATGAAGCTGTAACATAAAAGTAAGTAATTATCAAATTAACACTGGTGTCAGTAATTATCAAATTAACGATGGGGTCAGTAATTATCAAATTAACACTGGGGTCAGTAATTATCAAATTAACACTGGGGTCAGTAATTATCAAATTAACGCTGGGGTCAGTAATTATCAAATTAACGCTGGGGTCAGTAATTATCAAATTAACGCTGGGGTCAGTAATTATCAAATTAACACTGGGGTCAGTAATTATCAAATTGACACTGGGGTCAGTAATTATCAAATTAACGATGGGAAGTCATTGTTATACCAGGAACCTTTCATTATTGTTTAAAACTTTCCATATTTACAGCAAATGAAAAGATGGTAAAAATATATCTGAAAGTAAATTTTGGGAATAAGTGCATATGATGAATATGAAATGGAAATGTTAAATTCAGTCATATCTAGTGGTTACAGAAAGGGGAGATAATTATATCATGCAGAATTGATGGATTATCATACTCAATATTTGTCACAGACAACAATAAACAAGAAATGTGACATATACTAGTATACTTTAGTGAATGTTTTCAGCAGATAATTAAAATTACAAGAATATGATCACCTCTATGAAAATGGAAGCTGTTTAATAGAGAAATTACCTTGAGGTTGTTACAGGCTATAAAAATGGGCGTTGTTTCACAAAGATATTAACTTAAGGTGGTTGTGGGCTATGAAAATCGACGTTGTTTTACAAAGAAATTAACTTAAGGTTGTAGCGGGCTATGGAATCTGAAGGTGTTTTACAGAGAAATTACCTTGGGGTTGTTACGGGCAAATATTTCCTCTTCAGTGATGTAGTTATCGACGGGAGAACTTGGTCGGTCAGGAGTTTTAATTCCACTTATGATATCAAACATCACCTGTCTCACCATCTGTTCAGCTTGTTTCTGCTGTAAGTCTCGCTAAAAATATCAAAATAGCAAAATGGATTTATACACAGAGAATAGGATTTATATACTTACAATAGGACATCCTATCATCTAATGGACGATTTGTCACTATGATCATGTCAGGGTATCAGGCCGACCATCACTGCGCCAACAAGATGTTCTTTTTAAGAAAGAATGTGGATGTGGCTCAGTGGTATAAGCTGCGGTTATTTCTTGCTAGGACAATTAGGAGCCATCGTTCGTGAATTTGCATGAGGCCCTGTCGGGGCATAAGTCGTATAACTGTCTTCCTTCGTTATTTGTGTTATTCGTCAGAAACAATCGAAGGGTTCAACAGGATAATTTTAGACATGTGTTTTAAGAGCTTTTAGAACCACTAAAGACAGGATAATCTTACCTCAAGTTCCTCGCGCTCTTTGAGGAATTTATCCTCCTGAAGGGCGATACCCCGGAGAGTGACAATGAGAGCCGCGCCCCCACAGAGAGTGGGGCGTGTCTCAAATCTCCACTGTTCGTGGAACACCCCAGCACTAGGAGACTTAAAAACGAATGGAAACTTCATCGTCTCTCCCGGTAAAATAACACCTGTCACAGAAAAAATTGTCTTGTGTTATAATTGTAAAAGAAATATATTTGATTTGGTTCCCTTGTATGCTCCAGTTATGTTTTGACAGAAATTGTTGGACACACGAATGAAAAATTTCAAAAGATTACTTTTTAATACTAATCTTAATGATTTTCCAATTCGACTGCTCAGCCTTAACATTTGATCCGAAGTTATTTGTATGCAAAGTATCTTCATCTTATCAGTTTTAATGAATGGTTTTTAAGTTGAAGCATATATATTCAGGGCCATTTGTTCTAGCTAGCTATTAATTGATAACTCATAACAGAATGTTGATTTTATAGAGGTGGTCTCTTAACAAGGCGTTCTCTCAATAGAGGTGGTCTCCTAACAAGGCGTTCTCTCAATAGAGGTGGTCTCCTAACAAGGCGTTCTCTCAATAGAGGTGGTCTCCTAACAAGGCGTTCTCTCAATAGAGGTGGTCTCCTAACAAGGCGTTCTCTCAGTAGAGGTGGTCTCCTAACAAGGCGTTCTCTCAATAGAGGTGGTCTCTTATCAAAGATGTTCTCTCAATAGAGGTGGTCTCTTAACAAAAACGTTCTCTCAATAGAGGTGGTCTCCTAACAAGGCGTTCTCTCAATAGAGGTGGTCTCTTAACAAAGACGTTCTCTCAACAGAGGTGTTCTCTTAACAAGCATTCTCTCAACAGAGGTGGTCTCTTAATAAAGTATTTCTTTCACTAAAGATGGTTTCTTGACATATTGAGGTATAGTCTCTGAATCAGGTTTCATTGTGTAAAATACTATTTTTGTTATAAAATTGTATGACTTAAAATACATGAGTATATAGGACCATCACAGCCTCAGATATCATGTTCAAACATTCATTTATACGAGTGTGACGGAAGTCTTACCGCTACTGTTGTTGAAGTAGAAGCGCTGGACGTTCTGATGGACCAAATCAAATGGGTTATCCTTCGGCACTTTCTGCACAAAAAAAAATAAAAAAAATAAACTTTTGTTCTCATAAATTTTGTCCTATTTTGAACAACAATATAGCAACAAGAATGCTGGGTATTGCTTAAGCAATAAATGTCCCCTACCAGCCCCCATGAAGATCATATCAGTGACCTTGACCTTGACCCAAAAACCATGAAACTCTAACTTGATATGTAGCTACTCATACTGAAGTTACATACCAATTTTAATCAACATACCTTCAAGGGTGGCTGAGAAAAGTGTGGAAAAATTATCACGAGAGGACGGACTGACAGAAGGACAGATGGACAGATGGACAGACAGACAGACAGGGAGGAAACCTATAGTCCACTCATTTCACCACTAGGGGACTAATAACTTGTCAGTCAGTGATAGATCCGGTATCAAAGTAAGCAAATTTTTTTTTTCTTTGACTTTTAAAAATAAAATCCATGAGAATGCATAAAGATATCATTGTGATGTTTTTTTTTCGAAAGTTATTATAAATAAGTGTAATAGATGAGTTTAACAGACTCTCTTGAATGAATTGAGATTAATTGGTTTTGGAAAAAATCCATATGTAATTCATGAGGTCCATGGAAAAGTTGGATATTACGATATTAACAAACACTTCATTTTTCTGTATGTATCCTATATTATATATCACATTCTAAAAAAAAAAAAAAAATAACAGAAAGTATCCTGCCCGTTAAATTTTAAATACCATATTCTGATCCTAATTTATTCATGAAAATAAAATTGCAGTTTAAACTGCATCTGATGAATTTTTTCGCAATAATTAATATTAGCATTTTTTTTAACTTTTCCCAATCTCTTTCTTAGCATGAGTCTTCTTCGTTTTTTAGGATCAAACGGAATCAAGGACTACTGATCGTGCCGTTGTTAACTACTTACCTTCCAGTCATAGTACACAGCCGTCGTGCCGTCGTTAACGATGTATAGATATGACGTCACTCTGTCCTTGGCGTATGCTTCGAACGTGACACGAGCCTCTATGCCGACCTGATCCTGGAAACTATATCCATCACCTGTCCAGCGTGCTGGCTGTCCAGCGAAGTTAATGGATGGTCCAAAGATTGGCTCGGGATGAACATCCGGGTGATTCCTCAGGGGATCCCTAAAAATGTCAAGTTTGTGGTGAATATCGGAAAATTTACCTCCCATGGATAGCGAATCATTATAATCTTGATATCTCCTGTCTACTACATCTATAACTCGATAGTTTGACAATCTAATAATGAAACTTAACAAGATTTGAAAAAGTACTTAAACATCTGGTAATAAATGGATGAAGCTTGCAAATATACAAAGATAAACACCTATTTTCCACTGTTAACACCATTTGATTGACAATGTTACATATTTCAGGTCCCCCCCCCCCCCCTACCCCCAGCTTGAGGATAAAGTAAAATCTTAAAAAAATTATGTGAAAATAAAAGCAAAAGAGCTCTTATCCTTCCCTATTTCAAAGGGGAATGACCGTTTTTGATAGGAAAAAAACTAATACCGTAAAATCTTCATTCCTTTTGAGTGGGAGAAGATTTCAACCCAATGGGGGATATTCTTTATTTGACAAACATGAGGCTTGTTCAGTGTTTGGCAACCAAAATTGCTATCAATCCATGACATTTAATTGCACTTTTGGTAAAACTGAAAATTTGAATCATCAGAAAAAAACATTAACACGAGCGTATATCTAGATAATATAATCAAAGTAGCTTACAGGTTTTCTTCGTTTTCCTCGTCTTCGTCGGGGTATTTATCCAGAATGTCTGTAAATTCCAGCTCTGTTTCTTGACGTTCCTGTCGTACACGTGGCTGGTTGCTACCTACCACTTCAAGTGCGTCAAATTCCTGTCAAAGAAAAATCAGTGCTTTGAAAGAAACACCAGAAAGCTACATAACATCAGATAATATGAATGATATCTCAAATTTTGGATAAAAAGGAATGCAAAATTACGTCATCACTTTTATAAAAAAAAAATCTAAATAGATGGCAAGACATTTATATTACCTAGTTACTGCGTTTTTAATACCAAATTCTTAATCACAAGTTATCAATATGTGAGCAAAGTGAAGTGAACCTTAATACATTTTGTGTTCTATATTCATATTTTCCAATCATTTCCCTTTTATTTTAATAATATGTAAAACATATTTCATCAACGGCAGAGATCTTTAATGGTTTTGTATATATCCTACTGTAAGCATCATATAAAGGCTGGATAAATGTTTTACAGATCCGAAATATATTTTCTTGTCTGAAGGCATATTCAAATTTGTTCAAGAAGAAGGAAGGAAGAATTGAGGAGAAATGAACTGGGAGGGAGGATAAATAGTCATATGGAGGAGAGGCTAGAGGGAAGGTTCACAACAAAGAATGATGATGATGATGATGATGATGAGGAGGAGGAGGAGGAGGAGGAGGAAACTAGAGAGAAGGTTCAAGAAATGATGACGATGATGATGATGAGGAGGAGGAGGAGGAGGAGGTTCACAACAAGAAATGCTGATGATGATGATGAGGAGGAGGAGGAGGAGGAGGAGAGGCTAGAGAGAAGGTTCACAACAAGGAATGATGATGATGATGATGAGGAGGAGGAGGAGGAGGAGGAGGAGGAGGAGGAGGAGGTACATACTGGTTGGTGGGGGTCCAGTTCGTCTATAATTGGCTGTAGCTCACTCTTCCTCTCAGCCAGATACTGAGCCTTGTGCCAGGGATAATGGACAGGAGTCGTGTGTGTAGGCGACCAATGCCAGCCCTTCTCATTCCTCACACCCTGGGGAATCCCAACATGTTCAATAGGGCGGGGGTAGCCTCGCTCTGACTGGGTCAAGGTCATACTGAAATATATCAAAGGTTACGATTAACAGGTACACTTTGATGACTATGGGAGTCTATTTACGGCTGATATTTTCGAGAAAAATTAAAATCTTTCAGACAGGCAAACATATACTAATTAATATATGCTTGATAGTTTTATGTCAAGGCTATCCTGAAAATCAGGCAGATATATACTAATCAATATATGCTTAAAAGTCTTATGACAAGCATGGCCTGAAAGTAAAACAAACAATTTATCTTCTTAGAATTATCTTTAAATATATGAAAAAAAACAACAAAAAAACAAGAGGCCCATGGGCCTTAACGGTCACCTGATTTTTGAAATATTTCAGTAAATTTGAATGAAAGAATGAATTTAAAAACAAATAAAACAAATGATAGTCAAAAATGTGATTTCCCTATAACTATGGGACAAACGCGAGACCCCAGGGCTAGGAATTCACAATTATGGTAAAGCACCTTAAGACCCTTCGATCTGTGAAGAGTATTTAATTCTACCTTAAATGGGCTGTAAGAAGAAGATTTTTAAAATTTCTGTTAATTTGACCCTTTTGGCCCCTCCCATCAGTCCCTGGGGGTCAGTCAGGGCCAACATGTACATACCATCAAACTGTCATCCCAAGCTGATAATGTTAACGAAGTTAGAATGAATTCCAATAAAAATTCAACAAATAATAGTCAAAAATGTGATTTCCCTATATAAACTATAGCAAAGTTTACCCCCTCCCCAGGGGCAAACGTGAGACCCCAGGGTCATGAAATTCACAATTTTGGTAAAGCACCGTAAGATCCTTCCATCTATGAAGAGTATTTGATTCTAACATATCTGAGAGTAGAGAAGAAGATTTTTGAAATTTTTGTAAATTTTACCCTTTTTGGCCCCGCCCACCAGCCCCTGGGGGTCAACATGTACATACCATCAAACTGTCATCTCATGCTGATAATTTGAACCAAGTTAGAATGAATTCCAATACAAATCCAACAAATAATAGTCAAAAATGTGATTTCCCTATATAAACTATAGTAAAGTTTACCCCCTCCCCAGGGGCAAACGTGAGACCCCAGGGTCATGAAATTCACAATTTTGGTAAAGCACCTTACGACCCTTCCATCTATGTAGAGTATTTGATTCTACCATATCTGAGAGTAGAGAAGAAGATTTTTGAAATGTTTGTCAATTTGACCCTTTTTGGCCCCGCCCACCAGCCCCTGGGGGTCAACTAGGGCCAACATGTACATACCATCAAAGTGTCTTCCCATGCTGATAATTTGATACAAGTTAGAATGAATTCCAATACAAATCCAACAAATAATAGTCAAAAATGTGATTTCCCTATATAAACTATAGCAAAGTTTACCCCCTCCCCAGGGGCAAACGTGAGACCCCAGGGTCATGAAATTCACAATTTTGGTAAAGCACCTTAAGACCCTTTCATCTATGAAGAGTGTTTGATTCCACCTTATCTGAGAGTAGAGAAGAAGATTTTTGAAGTTTTAGTCAATTTGACCCTTTTTGGCCCCGCCCCTCAGGCCCCTGGGGGGTGGGGACCATATAATTCACAATTTTGGTTCACCCTCAGCCATGGAAGCTTCCTGTAAAATTTCATTGAATTTGGTTCAGCAGTTTTTAAGAAGAAGTTGAAAATGTAAATTGTTTACGACGCACGACGCACGACGGACGACGGACGAAGCACCACTCCGGACAAAAGGCGATTGCAATAGGTCAACTGAGACTTCGTCTCAGGTGACCTAAAAAATCATTTGCTGTTAAATATCAGATTCATTTATTATAGAAAGAAGGATTAATTTAAAACTATCATATTTCCTCGGCACAAAAAAAAAAAAAAAGCATAATAAACTGTTTCTTTTATTTATTTCGTACATTCTTCATTTAACCAGACATCAACCATTTCCACTTGAAGTTATGAATTGTCTCCCCTGTAACTGTTAATGTTATTTCATGTACGAGACTGACACTTACTGTATACCAGATATATCGTCCCCAAAACGTTCTTGTTGCTTCCAAAACTCACTGCCAACTCGATCTAAAATACAGAACAGAAATGTTATCACTGTTTAGGGGGGAAAAAAACCCTTTAAGCTACAGTGTACATGTATATGTTCAATTTCCATTTAAAAAAAGATCATATTTCTTGTAGTTTGCCCAAAAATGATAAATCAAGGTTAGTTCTATTTAATGTTATTTCTAAATAAGTCTTAGATTCTTTCTCAACTACTGATGAACATTTCTGTGAATATATTCAAAGATATTCTGAACCAACACATAGCAGAATGTGTTATGTACGTGAACAGATACCGGGGTAGCTGTGAACTAAACAATCATTAATTGGACAAGTAAGGTAATCTGATGTTACTTAAAGATTATAACTGATCATGGATGATGAAACGTTTCCCAATACTTACATCCTTTCCCGTAGTCTAAGGCCGGGATCGTCCTGTCAATTATGTACCTTTCTTCCTGGATCTTACGGTAATTGTCCGCGGCATTCATAGCTAAATCCTCAGGATTCTTTCGTAGAAGGCCTGAAAACAACAAAATTATGAATACAGTGGAACTTCGTTAACTCGACGGGACCACGAAAAAACTTCGAGTTATCCGAGTGTTCGTATTAAGCGAGTTATCGTTTTTGGTGAAAAGTTTGGTCAATATTTGTCAACATTATATAATCATTACAACTTCGCTCTGTCGCTCATCAGTTTAGTGTGAAGACTGGTCAATACATGTAAATATATATGTAATGTTTCGTTATGTCACTTGTAATTTGGTGTAGTTTTGCCGATATACAGTCACGATAAAGTTTCTTTCACTTAGTCACTTCAATAACGATCTGATGTGCAAGTCATGTTTGCAAACGGTAAACGATAAAACGGAATTCGACAAAATTACAAGTTATTAATGTCAAAACAAATAACCGTTTAACACAGATTGCATACAAAACATAACAGAACCATTACCTTTTATTGGACATATATAAAATACTGTTTGATCGGCCTACTTACTTTTTATTGATAACCACGCCATTTCCATGTGTATTAGCACCGGAAGTTGGGCTGCGCATGTGCGTATAAAATGTTACTGTAACTGAGTTGGCGTTTTATCCGATTTAATAGACAGCACTGACCGTTACAGTTGTACTCTGAACACCTCGGCAGTAATTACGCTATTGTTTCAGCAATTTAAAGATTTAATAGGCGCTGGTGACTGTGTCATTTCTACACCTGTAAAAACATCTGCCGGGTAGATCTACCGGTGTGTCAGAGATTAGTTCCGCTTGAGCGGACGGGTAGATGAGTTGTTGACTATCGTGTGTACTGATATCGGCGACCGCATTTGGAAATTACCTGATGTAAGTAAAGCAGTACTTTTTATCACCAAGACTTGTTGTTATTAAGATTCAACCGACAATTTCTTTTATGAATTTATGAAACACTTATAATAGCATGTAGGTTAGTAGTGCCGATAGGTTCAGTATTACAAACGGAATTTAACAAGTTAGCTCTTAAAAAATGTCGGCGTTTGCCACCGATCGACGAAAATTATACTTCGAGTTATTCGAACATTTCAAGTAGGATTTTTATTGTTGGGACCAAATTTTTACTTCGTATTATCCGAGTTTTTCGAGTTATCCGAATTCGAATTTTCCGAGTTTTTTTTACTAAGATAAAGAGAGAATTCGGCCGGGACCGGCGAGGTACTTCGAGTTAAGCGGGGTATTCGAGTTATCCGAGTTCGAGTTAACGAAGTTCCACTGTATTTTAAATTTGATATAGGCATCCAGCAATCAGTCCAGGTTTGAAAACTGCCCATACCAGAATATTTGTTACCGTGGCAACCATTTTGAATATTAATTAAATCAGGGACCACATATCGGTAAGGACCAACTGTAGATCATATGTTACTCACTTTAGATGGCCCTGTTTTTGTTCAATCATCTGTTTAGAAGTAGACAAAGCTATCTTTTATTAAAGATAGCGACAACATTGGG
Organism: Pecten maximus; assembly: GCF_902652985.1. NCBI lineage: Eukaryota > Metazoa > Mollusca > Bivalvia > Pectinida > Pectinidae > Pecten > Pecten maximus. The sequence goes on along the minus strand of NC_047031.1, from coordinate 8,827,722 downwards.
ATCTAAATATGCAGGGATAATTCTGGAGGGGGCCATTTGCCTCATATTTTCCGAAACAGCCCACCAAAACTCACAAATTTCTTCAATTTTCTATGTTTTGGACAATGCGATTTCTGAAATCTTGTCAAAATGGTCAATGATTTTTGGGTCCAGGGTGAACCCTGAATATGGCCTATTTCATCTTCCTTTATCTTATTATGCAGAAGTCTATTTGTGGATTTTAAAACTTTGAACTGATTAAGGGGAGATAATTCTCTCTCTGACTAAACAGGGTTTGTTCTAGGGGCTTTTTGGGGCTGAAATGGGCCCCATTCCCAATTGAAATTATTTCATATTTAAGCCAAATTCCCAAAATTTGCAGTTTACTCCTGAAAAAATCTTTCCTAATTCACCAATTTTCTTCCCAAAATGAGACAAAAAGGCACTATCCCAACCAAGTGAGAAAAAGCCCAGCTAAAAGATCAGCGTTCCCCATGTTCTCAGATCCACTCATTCTCAGAAAAAAGATATACCGTAGTTATAGCTGTGGTAATCAACTCATAAGCTAGGAAGGTACATACTATTGTACAATGTTTATAAGTGCACAGGAACAACGGAGCGGTCACCCATCCAAGAGCTGACCACGCTCGATGTTGCTTAACTTCGGTACACAGACATGACACTCAACTGCACTGTGTGAGCCACAAAAGCTAGCTATTGGACTATGCAGCTGAAATGCCCATATCCATGAACCATCCCATTATATCGTAATTATTACTTGAGATGTATCCTTGTTGCTTTTTCCGTTCACGCATCTTCTGCTGCCAGTTGTCCAGTGCCTTGCTCTCGTTAGCGCGTACTGGGGTAACCTTCTTTTTACGTTCGTACTTCACTGTCGGTGTAGATGTTTGGAACCCTGGGTCCTTAGGGGCTGGCAAGTCCTGTAAAGGGAGAAACAAAAACTAAAAAAAATCTCAACACAAATTCAAGACACCTACCAGAGTTTGTTTTATCCGATATCCGTTAACTGATTCTATCAAAACTCTGGGAAAAAATTGGAACAATTACGAACACATCCAGACAATGATTTGCGGTTAATTTCTAAACAGTTTGCCTGAGAATTTGAATTCAAGCTAGTTACTTTTTCAAAATCCATACTTCAAACTTCTTTTAACATGTAAAATAACAAATACAATAAATATACAGGGTATACATTAAAATGAAATCAAATTTCAAAATAAATGCTTAAACAATTTTTTGTGATATGTTCATATTGCCAGAAAAAGATTTAGTCATATTTTCCTAATGAAATAAAAGTCTTAAAAAAACTTACCAGAAGGTCACCCCTAGTCACAGCCTCTTTATGGAAGTCGTCATAATTTCCCAGAATGCTATGGGGGATTACATTCCCCACATCATCATATCTTGGACCAGCAAAACCTTCACAAAAAAACCCCCAAAAAACATAATGTTATTGAAGAAAAAAAAAAAAAAAAAAAGTTTTCAAGAATACATAAAATTTTGTCTCATTTCAGGAAGAAACATGGTGAATTGGTAAGGAAATAATAAGGATAAACTGCAAATTTTGAAAATTTTGCTTAAATATGAAAATAATTGGAAAAGGGGTCCATTTCATTAGCCTCTAAATTAGCCCCCAGAAAAAAGCTATGTTGCTCTTCCTTCAGTGACCTTGAGATATCAATACCACACCAATTCAAAACATCAGCCTGCAGATTTTGGCACAAAAATAATTTAAAACATTTGATTGTATTTGATATAAGATCAATATCAGAAAATAATTACAAAACACCTGAACTCAGTTCTAAAGTAAAATGAATTAAATCTATTTGAGGTGTGAATGATAATATTATGACAAAAAATCAAGGGAGATAACTCTTACATAATGGGAGACACTTGTAATATATATATAATTACCCTGAGACGTCCATTGGTTTAAGGGGAGCATCTGGAGGGGCGGGTCTGGCCACAGTCACACTAGAGACAAATTAATAAACAACTTTAATACATAAACTGTGTATCTATCCTTACAACCTAAATTACTAACATAAGAGCTTTATACAAATCTATGCATAATTTCAGAACATAGCTCTGCTTTATAAATATAGTAGCTTAAAATATAACTTCAGGGGCCGTGGTGGCCAAGTGGTTAAGGTGTCCGGACACTTTATCACTATAGCCCTCCACCTCTGGGTTGCGAGTTTGAATCCTTCGTGGGGCAGTTGCCAGGTACTGACCGTAGGCCAGTGGTTTTTCTCCGGGTACTCAACCGGCTTTCCTCCACCTACAAAACCTGACACGTCCTTAAATGACCCTGGCTTTTAATAGGACGTTAAACAATACCAAACCAAAGCTCTGCTATATAAATATGGCACTTAAAAATATGAGGTCAACTGTTTAAACACCTACACTTTAGGTTTAGGTTTGTTCCATTCAGAGGCTGGCTTCAGTTTCCTCACAGTGACCTTGTTGACCTTTTGAGCTCCACCTGGGGACTGTTTCTTCTGCTCATGGACCTGTAATATAAGGGGAGATAACCACAACATCATCATATAAATACTTAACTAGTACAATATACTGAACGTAATAAAGGCACATAAAGAATATCTTCTGCAGGACTTTTTCTCACTGGTTTGGGAAAGGGCCTGTTTGTCTCATTTTGGGAAGAAAATTGGTGAATTGGGAAAGATTTTTTCAGGAGTTAACTGCAACTTTTGGGAATTTGGCTGAAATATGAAATTATTGCTATTGGGAATGGCCCCAAAATGTCCAAAGAAAAAGTCCTGTTCTGATAGCTGTGTTGATCTGTAATGACGTATCTGTATATTTTCTTAACTGCCTTCACAATCTAGATTTTATCATTTAAGTCTTAAGAATATCAATTGTACTGGACTATAGTTGTCATAGTGATCACAGAAATTGTCAGGATAAAGACAGTCAAAAGTGAATTAAAGACATTCCTTGATTACAGGGTTCTGCCATCAAATATATTGAAAAACATCTATATATCACCCTAAGCTTTTCCAATCAGAATGCAAACTTTCTTCAATCCACAACATATGACCTTTTGACCTACTTTTTGACCCTGTCAGATACCTAGATTTTGTTTTATACATAAGAAACCTTGCATAACCTTGCCTTTGACCTTATACATGTATGACCTAGTAATTTCTAGATATGACCCATTATCTCTAGATATGACCTAGTTACAGTCAAACTTTGATGTTTCGAAGTTCAAGGGACTAACAGAAAAACTTCGAAACAGCGGGACTTCGAATTATTCATGGTTGACAATAGATCAATGTTTTCTTGATAATGACCATATATATGTTAACGTTACATGTCCTCAGTGTCTTCGTGTTGATCGTCGCCTGTCAGGCTCACATCGAAAAGTTTAGTTAATTTATACCTCAAACACAACAAAATAAAAATACATTTCATTATTTATACCTAAGCATTTTATTAATTAAACAAACTATGTATCGGTTACAAAACACTTATATCGCGTTTAACAGATAAAGCAAAAGAAGTAATGTTACAATGCACACTTATGTAAGCCATTAGGCTTTTCTGCTAAAGACACGTGCATTTACGTTATGTGCATATTAAATACATAATATAAATAACCCCATGATCGGGAGTGACAACACACGCTATCGTTATCCCTATTGTCAGTCAGGGCATCTAGGGGAGCAGTGTGAAATCTTGCCGCGGGGGTCACGACCAACACCTGTCCAGTGGTCAGTACAGGTAAATTTTTGTTCGAATCATGAGATGTCAATTACCTATGACATCATAGCTAACGGGCCATGAAAAAAGTTTGATACATCGAAAACTTCGATTTATAAAAATTCCAATCATGCCATAGGTTCATTAGTACCGTTATATAGTAAGGAAAATCGGGACCAAGCAAAAAGTTCGATACAGCGAGAAATTTGAATCAACGAAGTTCGAATCATCGAGGTTTTACTGTATCTCTAGATATGACCTTGTTATTTCTATAAATGACCTAGTTATTTCTATAAATGACCTAATTATTTCTATAAATGACCTAGTTTTTACCTGTTTGAGGTCCTCCTCCTTGATCTGTAGCTTCTCGATATCCTCGTTCCAGATGACATTTCGGTACGGACTCTGAGACTCTTCTTCAGCAGACGGAGTTCCGGACTTCTCAGGCGTGCCCCCTGGTTTGGTCTTACCCTTCAACTTATCTGAAAGGTCAAAGGTTAAGGATCAAATAACAGAAAACCAGATAATCCATTCTAATTGGAATCAAAGTAAACCAAATCACATCTGTCGCCTTGTGTTACCCTCCTTCTACATACAATGTACATATCCTGTACCTGACATCAAGGTCATGACCTCCACACACGTCACCTCTGACCTCCATATACATATCCTGTACCACCCTCTAAGGTCATGACCTCCACACTTCACCTCTGACCTCCATTTACATATCCTGTACCATCCTCTAAGGCCACGGCCTCCACACACTTCATCTCTTGACCAGAAATGAAGCTGGCAGGTGTTATTAATCAAAGGTGGTTCAATCAATTCCTACACATACTGAACACAAGATATCACAACTGTATCCCTATATCTTAGTCATTTTGTATCAAATGATGATTTTTATCATGTTCGTGTTCCAGAAAAGTGAAATAGTTCAAAAGCTGTCATCAGAAAAAAAAAAAAAAAAAAAAAAAAGTTACATATTGAAATGATAACTGTAGATTGACCATTGTTATAATACAGCCTTTTACGATTGAAAGTTTTGGTTTATGGACACAAGTTCACCACCCTAAAAGTGTCAACCTAAGATACAGTACTACATGTATTACACTAATTTTTATACACTCAAAGTTGGCAGATATACAACCAAATTTAAACTGATAAGTACGATGATGAATTAGTTCACCCTTACAACTTGCCTTTGAAGAATAAACTACAATACTTCCAATGAAGGCAACCCTAATTTAACACAAAAGGACTTAAGATAACACTTCAGTAATAGACCCACCTAATTCCATACTTTATCTACACTGTAAATTAATTGTGTTTGAAAACAATGTAATTTCCCAGTTTTTTTTTGGTAATGTGCTTTGCACTTTTAGTATAACAAATTATTTATTAACATGTATAGCATTTTATTCTGAGGATTGTATACAAACTACAAATTAAAAACAGATCTGTAATTCATATTCAGGCGCAGCATCTTATTATTAAAAATTCTAAATGAAAGATTTTCATCCTTAAAATTGACAGAGAATTTCAAACAATATGACTAACTAGTGCTAGAGTAAAATGACCTACGTCCACTCTGTGACGCGACGGACATTCGCCGGTCTTTATGGTGACCGTGGTGGGATTTTGACCCCTGGTGACCATGATGGTCACGATCACGACTTGGTCTCCTGTCCCGAGACTGACCAGCTTGGTCCTCCTTGCCCATTGTCCAGTTTAATTGAATTCAGATTTGACCGGTAGACAGCACAGATTTATAACACTTTAACCACATACACAAAGTTTGATGTTTTTCACAATTTTCAAATTAGAATTTAAAATTAAATTCTTTATATACATGTACTACCTTCGATGAGAATCAACAGCAGCAATTAATTGCAACACAGTGTGTAGTTGAAAAAAATCCACAAAATTGAATTGTCACATGAAAAAAATTCCTCTCAAAAATTTCCCAGAATGTATTTTTCCCTTTGTTGCAAATTTTACTCCTAGCAACCTCCAAATGAAAATCCAAAAAGTTTTTTTCTGAAAATTTTCTCTAATTCTGTTCGACAAATGATGCGACAAAACCACAGTTTTGACACTTAATTAATGCAGATGTATTCTTCATTCAGTAAGAAAAAGGTTTAACCGTCCAAAAAGTTTAACGTGAGTTCACACAGAATTAATCCCATCAAACTTATATCCAAATCCAAATGGTTGCATTGAAGTTGAGAAAAAAATCATCAATATTCTTATAAACTGCAGAGTGAAATCAGGAAATTTTAACCTCAGCAACACAGTTCTGTATATAAATACAATTAATGCATATGTTATAATGCAATTAGCTTGGACTTTTTAAAGAAAAACATTTGCACTGAATTCATTAATCAAATTGAATGTGAAAATCCAGTCTGTAATGGAATCCGAGTGTCAATATCACATCCTAATTCTGAGAAATCTAAATCCACACCACAACAGATTTCAAGTGTCAATATAAAATCCTATTTCAGAAATCTGAATCCAAATTTGTACACAGGATATGTCCGAACCTGAAGGAGAATTGTGCTGTTATTTGAGATATGGTTGAGACACGAAGCGTAATAATACGTCGAAATCGACGACAAAGATCAGAATAGACTACTATTGAGATGTGTGGTATGTGAAAGTGAATGTCTGATATTTCTACAGCTCGATTCCTCACACAATACTCCTGTGGCCAATAATAAACTCGCCCTGCATCTCATCATAACATTAGAAAAAGCTCAGTCAGCTTAACACTTCAAATACTGACAATCAACAAACACAATATCCATTTATCTTACACTTAAGCATTAAAAAAATCAATTTATATTTTCACAAAAGAATATTGGTAAGTCTATATTGAATTTATTTTTTTGTTAAAAATCTAGTGAAGTAATTTTGATAAGAAAATGTCTGGACGTGATGTTAAGTTAAGGATTGTCTGATGTCGAGTGTACAGTAATATACCTCCTCCCGTTACAAGCGATCAACAATTTATCGAATTCGGCATTATAATTGTATCTGTCAATACGAAATGAGGATTGGAGTCGCAAAAAGAAGTAATAAAGTACGGGAGATTTCAGCAAATATTGACAGAATAAATTGATATAAATTATATCCAAGTTAAGATACTAAATTAAGTACGGACCTATCTTGAATTACAATCTACCATTTCTTCAGATAAAGATACCAAAGAAAACTCTACTTAATCTTGTACCAAAAGTTAAATGAAATCTTGCGGATTCAGAATTTATCCATATTACTTTACAAATGTCTCTGTTGTGATCGATACCGTCAGCCCTAACACCGCCACACTTGGTAAGAATGAGCCAACACCCTTAGGCAGGCTTAAGCAGATAAACCAGTATAATTTTGTTCATCTTCTTTAGAGGTCAAGGTCATATGAGGATGGTTGACCATGAATGAGAGGACCATTATTAAGCCATCATGCTGAAATTCCATACAGGTGTCCACAGCATGAAATGCAGCTAGTGATGGGAATCAATTTCACTTTCAGAATCGATATTCGGAAATACATAATCATTTGATTATTGATTATAATCGGTTTTCTAAATTTAGCACAGAATTGCCCTTTTGTAGAAAATTTATGTACATCTCAAGTACATTCGTCTTAACCTTTGTTATCAATATTTTTATTACTGAATACAAACAGAGCATTTAACGGTTGTTTATATATTTAAATCTCCTTAATCACTTGAAACCGACCAATGAATATATCGATAAAATGCAAAGATACGTAGCCAAAGCTTCATGAACCCTTCAGAAATTTCCGATTAATTACCTTTCAAAAGTCATCATCGATAATCGGTTTTATTTTTTTTTTTCAATTAATTTTTGATTATTTTCAATCATCGGTCCACCACGTCACAATATACTGACGAGGAGCTGTTTTGTATGAAACTGAATCAGACCGAAGTCACAAATTCATTTTATAAAGTGATACACAACATTACGAGACTGGACATTAGGACAGGTACACATGGTGATTCATGTTTTTTTTTGTATTTTGTCCTTCATAACTTTATGAATATCTACCGTAAGCTGAAAACCTCTCTTTAATTGACTACATTATTGTACCATCACCACAGCGGGACTTCTCAATGCCTCAGAAAATACTTAATGCTAATCAATATCACCAACAGTTGTCATAACACACAGCATTAAACAGAGAAACCAAACACAGGTACATAATATTGGTTCTTAATATAAGCTCAGAGCTGGACATACTCTAACCCCCTTCCCCAACTTCAATTGAACTTGTCTATAAAAGCTACAGTAGAGATGAAAGAGGCCTAAATGTTCTCAAGAAATGAAAATGAATCGATACAATGGGTATAGAATCAATTTCATGCCCTTTACAGAGTTTTGCTTTTTACTGGAGATCTTTATTGACAGGTTTTTGCTATATACATGTAATATAAATGGAGACCTTTATTGACCGGTTTTTGCTATATACATGTAATATAAATGGAGACCTTTATTGACAGGTTTTTGCTATATACATGTAATATAAATGGAGACCTTTATTGACCGGTTTTTGCTATATACATGTAATATAAATGGAGACCTTTATTGACAGGTTTTTGCTATATACATGTAATATAAATGGAGACCTTTATTGACCGGTTTTTGCTATATACATGTAATATAAATGGAGACCTTTATTGACCGGTTTTTGCTATATACTGGTTTACTTTATTTTTTACAATACCATCTCTATCTTTTCATTCCATTTACTTTTCTTTTCAATCTTATATATATCATGATTAACGGCCATTAAATTATTAATGACCTTTTGACAGTTAAGAGACTCATGAATTTCCTTAGTCAATATGAGCAGTTTTAAAATTCCTATAAATGAAAATTATGTGAAAGAACTGAGTGGGGAAATATTAAATATTCTTGCATTATTGGTGGGGTATCTAAAAATTCAATGAGTCTCAAAGCATTAACATTACATTTCTCAGTGAATAATCAGGGAGAAAAGTGCAAATTTTTTTGCTGTACATAAATTAACAATAATTTAAATTCAAGACCATTATACTTTATGCTAGGGCAATAGTGTCAGCCAAATGGTATCTTAGCAGGGATAAATCTGTGTGTTATTTAAATTTGAAGTCATAATTCATACATATGGATATATTTTAATATTTCAAATGATTTGTATAGATTTCAACAACAAAATTGTCATGGTCCCTCCGTCAATTCAGAGATGTACAGCCATTTAATATTTGAATAGGCATCATCTATAGATCCCCGATTCGGGAAAGGAATATGAAATGGGATGCCACGGAAATGGAGGATATTCATAAATAATGCTTCAATATTATAAATTGCATGTTAGAATAGTCAGATACTTCTTTAGGACATTCAGTTATTTCTTTTGATCTTAATTTCGATTCATCAAATGTAAATTCTCTGAAATAAATCAAAACTTATTATGAAATTGTCCCTGAACCCTCTACAGAAGTACATTGTACGTGTACATGTATATAAACTTAGTGTAGCTAGCTTATAAATGAAGCTAACATAATAAACTCCAACTGCATGATTTCATGATTATCTGAAAGATTCTCAGATGTACTTATGACATTGATTAACACCACCTTATGCATTATATGTTCAAAAACTTAAAACTAAAAAACCCAGAAATCGGCTTTTTAACTCTATTACTTACCAATAATCATTGAGAGCAGTACAGTTAAATATGGTTGGGAGGAAACATATTTATCAAAGCTTTTAGTCTATATTGCCTGATGTCATATTCCTTTGCTTAATTGCAATAAATTTTATTGAAATGAAATGGAAAGTATGAGATTTTTGACACTGTTGGTGTCAGTATAGAAGTTATAATAGGTTAAAAACGAAAATTGACAATTGTACAAAAATTAATGGACATACTCGCACTTTTGCGGCGATACTCGGATCCCATTTGTCCAGTCGAAGACGTTAGTTTCCGATCAACCGTTGGCACTGTATGTTGCCGTCGAAGAGCGCTAGGTGGCGCTGAGTTATTTTTTGGTGAGCGTGAAATAGATGTTGGCGTGGAAACAACCTGCAGTGATAGTCTTCTCTTCGAAATATCCGACGCCATGACGATTATATATTTTCACAGCAATAATTCAAATTATGCAATTATAAATCCCATAAACAGTTATAATCCAAATCGAAGAAACACTTGATAATCCAACAAAAAATCTGAACTAAATCGATGATAATAACAAATATTTTCACAACAATAATTCAAATTACGTTATTAGGTATATTAAATCCCAAAAACAAATATAATCCAAATCGCACAGACACTTGATAATCCAACAAAAAAATCTTAACTAAATCGATGGATGTCCAAATCAATCGAGATATATTTCAGGCAGTATTGATCGAGTTTCTTAGATATAGACGTAAAAATCCCTTTCATCTGAAGACAAGAGCTTTAAACAGACCAAGAGAACAGCTTTATATTACAAACAGTTTAGGAACCCTGTCTGGTAAACTCAACAGGGAGCTCCAGAATAAACAGTTAAAGTCAACGTTCCACAAGGTTACGAAGGTCGCACCATAAACAAACAGGAAAAAGCGCCAATCACAGAAAAGTAAACAGAAATTTTCCATCTATTTATAACTGTTCATTCAGTTTACAGATTTAAAGATTCAAATATCATGTAATTTGATTAATCAAATCGAGACACATTCCATAGGCATAATTAAAAACGATGTACTGCAACACCATATCACTGAAATTTTATGTTGACTATTACACTGTAATTGTTTTTAGCTTAATAGAAAATAATGTAAAAAAAAAATTTTTCTTTACATGTCCATGTACATGTATATAGGTATGAATTTAACATTCTTAATTTCAATTTAATGTAGCCTGTTTTTCATTTCCTCTATTTTTATTAAGTTTATTTCTCAGTGACTTTGAAGTCAATTAAATCAAATAACCGGTAGACAAAAAAAAAAAAAAAAAATCTTCTGATCACAAATACTATACATTTGTAGTACCATATAATTAATGCCACTAGCAGGTTTTTTTTCCCCTTTTTAAAAGAATAATTTTAAAGGGGATGAATTGGTATATTTATTATATATTTTCTTTCTGAATATGTCCTTAAAGTCTTTAAAATGGTGTGATGTTCAGTTATTTTATTTACAAAATAAAAATATTGAAATTTACCTTATTCACACCCAAAAGCTTTTCCCTTTAAACAAATCTGTCTTCCAAACCTGACACAATATTCCCGCTAGACTAACTTACAATATCCTATCAGTATCTAAATTAAAAGACAACATTCCAAACATATTACACAAAGGATCACAAGATACAATTTCACCGATTATTTTCCAGTAAATTAAAATTGTGCACCAGCTAGACTGTAATTCTACACCTGGAGAGGAATGACAAACTTGTAACTTGTTAAATAGAATTGTCCAACATCCTCAACTTTAAATTGTCTGATGATCTAGAGCCACTGAAACTTCATCCACTGACTTAAAATCCACCTTGATCAACTTTCTGTTTCTATAAATAGTCTCAAGTAAGATTTCATCACTGGTCAACTTCATCCACAGATTTAAAATCCACCTTGATCAACTTTCAGTTTCTTTTATATGGAACTTGATCCACAGACTTAAAATCCACCTTGATCAACTTTCAGTTTCTATAAATAGTCTGAAGTAAGATCTCGTTATACTGAAACTTCATCCAGATTTAAAATCCACTTTGATCAACTTTCAGTTTCTATATATGGAATTTCATCCTGACTTAAAATCCACCTTGATCAACTTTCAGTTTCTATAAATAGTCTGCAGTAAGATGTAGTTACTGAAACTTCATCAACAGACTTAAAATCCAGCTAGCTGCAATCAACATTCGGTTTATATGGGTTTGGTTCATCAGTTCTTCCTGGTTGCTAAGTGACATCATCATTGTAAATACAGACAGGTATCCTTACCTATATCCATGTAACACACCTATGTTTTGAAATCCTAACAATGAATTTGTATTTCTGTCAATCAAATCCATGTACAATACCACATGAAGAAAGTCAATATCACCTGAAGACATTTATTATTTATTGATAGTGAAACTGTTTAGCCTGGCATTTCGCACGATTTGATATTTCTGTCATTAAATCTACTGTGTGAATATGAGCAGAGTATGTCATGCTTTAGGTGAAAATATTTTTCTAAATTCCAATATCTCAAATAAATATCACACATAATGATGACAGATCTGAAAAATTTATGAGAATATTATATCTATAATTACAATGTACATTTATACATGTTTTCGTGAAATTTTCATAATTGTCATAAAATGTCCTTAAAATAGATGCGAAAAATAAAACATTGCAGGGATTTGAACCTTGGGTCCGAAAAATAAAACCAAACAAGGATTTGAACCCAGGTCCCCACAGCTCTTGATGGGACAGCTGAAAATGATGTTTCATAGTTTTTCAATTAAGCCCACCATGTCTAATTGTAGATCAGAAAAAACTAAATTCTGAAATAAGCCGAGCCCTACATGTAGTTAAGGTTTATATATTGGCCCCCTGAGCTACAGGATAAACATGGCCTACTCTACTGTTAACCTGAGATTGTCAAACAAACTTAGTTAAAGATCCACAATACTGACAGTGCTCTATCAATAAAGATGTGAGGCACTTCAAAATACAAAGGCTGGTTAGCTTCACCAACCCGTTAAAACATAATTTTCACAAGATCTGATAAATTAATGATATATATCCAATGTGAAAACTGTTTAGCAGGTTAAAAAGAAAATAAGATATGAAAATATTAATTGATATTTTAATAAAAGTTTATTCTTGAAATTTTACTGTAAAATCTCAAAGCTTACAAGTCATTGTAAATTAACATCAGAAATGCATATAATTATAATTCTTTAATCAGTTTGATTCTCACAGTACATAAAGGATGTGTTCATGATAATATAAAACTCACTCATACCGTGTCATCGAACACAGTAAAATGGAAAGTCGTCAGAAAATCGGCTGTCTGACCAGGATGAAAGTTGGAAACTCAAAAAATTCTTATTTCTAAATTGAAGAGATCCAGAAATGTGAGTATCACAATTATAGAGTGGTTTTCCAAAGGAACTCTGTGCTTATTAACTTCAGTTATAGAAGTCATATACATTGTATGTTTAAAATGGACACTTATGCAGTATGTTTCTGTGATGTTTGCAGAAATATTTTGTAAATGTTAATTTTGATTGTCTGAATTAAGCTTTCCAAACTCTATGACAAAAAAAACAACAAAAAAAACCCACTTTCGTTTTGCAGCCATCTAAAAATATACACCCCAGGATATTGAGGGCAAATTAATGAAAAGTTGAATGGAGGTGTTGCAAATTAATTTTTACTACATCTTTAAGATTACAGTATCATGAAATCAACTGTTTATTTTATTAGAATTAAAATATAAACAATTTTTGAACAAAAATAGCTTAACAATTTTTATTTATCTTGTTATAGAAGGCAGGAATTTGGAAGGGTGATCAAGTCTAATGGTATAGACAACAGCCCTATTTAAAAAAAAATTAATTGTAGATCATTTTTTTTTTTTTTTTTATAAAATTTAGGTGTCATATATCACAATTACATTGTACAAGTATAATGGCTACAAAGTATAAAACGTAGTTTAATGTCAAGATAAATAATCTTAACCATAACAGAATATGAAATATTGATATTCTGAAAAAAAACTATTACAGTGTGAAGTAAATATAGGGCACCTGTCTTCCCAAACCCCAGACAGTGTTAAATTATACTATAAGGACTGACAAGCTCGGTGGCATATCAAATTATTGGACTTCTAAGAACAGGTTACTGATAAAACAATTCAAAGAATCTACATATTTCATTTGTCATTTGGTTTCTCTGCAATGAAAAAAATTTTCTTTTTATATTGTTGATCAAAACGTAAAATGTTCTTTTGTAGCAGAGAATTATTTATAGAATTAATCTATTAGTAACTTTTATATTCGTGATCAATTTTTTTTCATAGATCTCATCAGATTTTGGTGTCAGTTTTTAAATTGAGTGATCCTTTGGGAATCTGTGATATCATTCTAAAATATCAGTCTCATTATATATTCCAAAACCTGGTGTTTGACATTTTAAATGCTAATTCTAAAATACACATACAGATTTGTAAGAAAACAAACATAGTTGTTTACTTCGATCTCCTGTATAAACGAAAAGTAAACAATGAATGAATTTTTAAGTGGCATCATCTAAGCTGTATGTATAATATGTACTAATGTGTAGACCATGAAAAATTGACTTACCGCATTTGACCTTAATTGTGCTCTTACAAAAAAAAAAGGGGGGGATATAGTTGCTTAATAAAATGTTTATGATGTACAGGACCAAGTTTCCATGTAAAATCTGAGAGGACATTTTTTTTCATTTACATAGTTATTTCCTTTATGAAGCGAAAACATTCCATTGTTTGTTTTTTGTAAGGATTTTGTTACAGAACCAATGAAAGTAGAGTTTTTTCTGAGGGCGTTTTGGGGCCTTTAAAGGGCCCCATTCCAAAATGAAATTATTTCATATTTAAGCCAAATTCCCAAAATTTGCAGTTTACTCCTGAAAAAATCTTTCCCAATTCATCTATTTTCTTCCCAAAATGAGACAAAAAGGCCTCTATCCAAATCATCGAGAAAAAACTCTGTATATGTGACTTTTTGATGACTAGAAATTAGAATGTACAGACACTGTCACCTTCAGACAAATGACTAGGGCAGCATGACTGTATACAAAAGGTATAAAACATACACCAGTTATCTTCAAAATTTGATGTTGATTTCAGCGAGGCTGTTTTGTTACAGAGTTTGGTTAAAAGACTGAAAATAATATTGGCAGATCGGTGAGGTTAAGGAAGTTTTCATATGTTTCAATTAGACCACACATCCTCTTTTCCTGGAAAAAAGAGGGGGTGCATTTGTAGGGGCACTGGTGTGCCTATGAGATCAAATACAGTACAGTATATATCCAGTCATCATAGAGGAAAATTTGGTCAGATAAAACAAAATGTTTAACAAAGACAACTACCAAAAGTTACTGTAATAGTTAATAAGCCCATGCTTGGTGATCTCGATCAGGCCCCGTTTTTCGCAGTTCATTTAAAATGAGGATACAGTTGTATTTTGATTTTTTTTTTATGTTATTTAATTGTTCTGTAAGAAGACACCCCTGATGCACAGACCCATTGACCCAAGTCACAGACCCATTGACCCAAATCACAGACCCATTGACCCAAATCACAGACTCATTGACCCAAATCACAGACCCATTGACCCAAATCACAGACCCGACCCAAATCACAGACCCATTGACCCAAATCACAGACCCGACCCAAATCACAGACCCATTGACCCAAATCAGACTCATTGACCCAACTCACAGACCCATTGACCCAAATCACAGACTAATTGACCCAAATCACAGACCCATTGACTCAAATCACAGACCCATTGACCCAAATCACAAACCCATTGACCCAAATCACAAACCCATTGACCAAAATCACAGACCCATGACCCAAATCACAGACCCATTGACTCAAATCACAGACCCATTGACCCAAATCACAAACCCATTGACCCAAATCACAAACCCATTGACCAAAATCACAGACCCATTGACCCAAATCACAGACCCTGACCCAAATCACAGACCCTGACCAAAATCACAAACCCATTGACCAAAATCATAGACCCATTGACTCAAATCACAGACCCATTGACCCAAATCACAAACCCATTGACCAAAATCACAGACCCATTGACCCAAATCACAGACCCTGACCCAAATCACAGACCCATTGACCCAAATCACAGACCCTGACCCAAATCACAGACTCATTGACCCAAATCACAGACCCTGACCCAAATCACAGACCCATTGACCCAAATCACACTCATTAACCCAAATCACAGACCCATTGACTCAAATCACAGACCCATTGACTCAAATCACAGACCCATTGACTCAAATCACAGACCCATTGACTCAAATCACAGACCCATTGACCCAAATCACAAACCCATTGACCCAAATCACAAACCCATTGACCAAAATCACAGACCCATTGACCCAAATCACAGACCCTGACCCAAATCACAGACCCTGACCAAAATCACAAACCCATTGACCAAAATCATAGACCCATTGACTCAAATCACAGACCCATTGACCCAAATCACAAACCCATTGACCAAAATCACAGACCCATTGACCCAAATCACAGACCCTGACCCAAATCACAGACTCATTGACCCAAATCACACTCATTAACCCAAATCACAGACCCATTGACTCAAATCACAGACCCATTGACTCAAATCACAGACCCATTGACCCAAATCACAGACCCATTGACTCAAATCACAGACTCATTGACCCAAATCACAAACCCATTGACCCAAATCACAGACCCATTGACATAAGTCGCAGACCCATTGACCCAAATCACAGAACCATTGACCCAAATCACAGACCCACTGACCCAAATCACAGACCCATTGACCCAAATCAGACTCATTGACCCAAATCACAGACCCATTGACCCAAATCACAAACCCATTGACCCAAATCCCAAACCCATTGACCCAAATCACAGACCCATTGACCCAAATCACAGACCCATTGACTCAAATCACAGACCCTGACCCAAATCACAGACTGAGTACATTGACCCAAATCACAGACCCATTGACCCAAATCACAGACCCATTGACCCAAATCACAGACCCATTGACTCAAATCACAGACTCATTGACCCAAATCACAGACCCATTGACCCAAGTCACAGACCCATTGACCCAAATCACAGACCCATTGACCCAAATCACAAACCTTGACGCAAATCACAGACCCATTGACCCAAATCACAGACCCATTGACCCAAATCACAGACCCACTGACCTAAATTAGACCCATTGACCCAAATCACAGACTCCAACACAAATCAGACCTGACTAAAAATTACAGACCTGTCACCCAAATCAAGTCAGACCAAATCAACCTGAATCACAGACCTCATCTGAAATCACAGATCAGACTGATTACCCGTATCACACGAAATCACAGATCAGACCGATTACCCGTATCACACGAAATCACAGATCAGACCGATTACCCGTATCACACGAAATCACAGATCAGACTGATCGACCCATATCACACATCCTACCTACAAACTACAATGTATTGCTGGGTAGTTTCACTTTGATGAAGTATTGATTAATTTCAACACTAAAGGTGTCTGTGATGACGGACATGCCTTAGTGTAAAAACTAGTCAACACTTAATCTATTAAAGCGGAACTATACACAACAGGATGTTGATATGGTCATCTCAACCTTAAGAAATGTGAAATGTATCAGAGTGTATATTATCAAATTGACAAGTCTTTGGGGCTACACTATAATAACAATAAAATGGTAAATAGAGTACAAATCAAGGATATATCACTCTAGGCATTTTTCACTACTTTTTAAGGGTAGTTTCCCCTCAGGATTTGTTTTTCATTTTCCCTTCAGGTTTCTGTTAAATTCACTGAAATACTGTATTTTCCCTAATATTTATTACAGTTATATCCAAAAATCTTCAGATTGCTTTCCTAATTAATGATTTCCTGCAGGACTTCACTTAAGGTAATTTTAAGGTAAAAAACTGTAACTATGATTTTTCAAATTTCCCCTTTTCAGAACTGATTTTCCCCTTTTGTCCAAGGGTATATATATAGTTTCCCCTAAATTCTAGATTAATACCTGCAAGTTGATTGAGCTGTGTTTTACTGTATAACTACCTCCATCAGATATACCTATGGTACTCTATAAATTTTGGTAGACATCTTACCCAGAATGATAGAGTTGGCGGACATTTTGCCCCTGTTGTCGCCCCGCTTGTCACCATCCTTACTCGAGCCCCCTGCTGATCCCGGAGCTTGCTGACTCGTGGCAGCTTTCTTCAGCAGAGTAGCTGCCTTTCCGATCCCCGCCATTATAAACACTCAATTCTGAGAGCAAATTTAACACACTTACTCACAATTACACTCTATGTAAAAGTCTTATAACTTGACTTAATCCAAAAATTTAACTATATATAATTTTAAAAAATTCTTTTTTATGACTCAAGCAGACAAGGCGGCTTTCATTTAGGTTGACAGAGTTTAGAATGTAAATATTTTTATTTCTCAACATGATCGTTACAGGACTAAAAGCATTAAAGTAAATGTTCTACCATAAATATCAACAGTTTAAAAATAAGTTAGTACTATTTACTAATACTGCTTTAATTTGAAAACAAGAGGCCCAGAGGGCCTGTATCGCTCACCTGGTTTCATGAGAAATGAAACAAGAATGATGCTTAAGTATATTTGTCGCTGGTATTGCTATGTCAATATATATCATAAGCATTTTATATGGGTACATGTACATTGGTTTTATTTTAATACTAAAAATGCCAAAAGGTGCATTAATCCATGAAATGAAATTGAGTTTTGGCGCGACCCCATAGGGATGCTACCACACAAATGTGAGTGATATCCATTGCTTAGTTTCAGAGAAGATCTTGTTTAGACCAATTGGCCCCTTTTGACCCTGCCCTCTGCCCCCTGGGGGTCAGCTCCTTCCTTTATACAATTTTGAATCCCTACCCCAATAGGATGCTAAAAGTCAAATACTGTATGAGCTGTTTCAGAGAAGTTGTTCATATCAATTTAGTCAAATTGACCCCTTTTGGCCCAGCCCCTCAGCCTCCAGGGGGTCGGCCCCATCATTTGTACAATTTTGAATCCTTAACCCAAGGGAATGCTACCAGTCACATATTAAAGATATCCATTGCTTAGTTTCAGAGAAAAAGTTGTTTATATCAATTCTGCCAAAATAACCCCTTTTGGCCCCGCCTCTTAGGTCCCCTGGGGTCAGCCCTGTCATTTGTACAATTTTGAATCCCTACCCTAGGGGGTTGCTACCAGGCAAATAAATTATTGAGTGATATCCATTGCTTAGTTTCAGAGAAAAAGTTGTTTATATCAATTTAGCTGAATTGACCCCTTTTGGTCCCGCCCCTCAGCCCCCAGGGAGGTAGACCCCACCATTTGTACAATTTTGAATCCCTACCCCTAAGGGATTCTCACAGTCAAAATTGAGCAATTTATATTGCTTAGTTTCAGAGGAGAAGTTGTTTATATCAATTTAGCTGAATTGACCCCTTTTGGTCCCGCCCCTCAGCCCCCAGAGAGGTAGACCCCACCATTTGTACAGTTTTGAATCCCTACCCCAAAGGGATTCTCACAGTCAAAATTGAGCAATTTATATTGCTTAGTTTCAGAGGAGAAGTTGTTCATATCAATATAGCCCAATTGACCACATTTGGCCCCGCTCTTCAGGCCCCTGGGGGTCAGCCCCATCATTTGTACCATTTTGAATCCCCACCCCAAAGTAATGCTACCAGGCAAATATGAGCGATATCCATTGCTTAGTTTCAGAGAAGAAGTCGGTATTATCAATATAGCTATATTGACTCATTTTGGCCCTGCCCCTCAGGCCCCTAGGGGTCAGCCCTGTCATTTGTACAATTT
The DNA here is from genome assembly GCF_902652985.1 of Pecten maximus. NCBI lineage: Eukaryota > Metazoa > Mollusca > Bivalvia > Pectinida > Pectinidae > Pecten > Pecten maximus. The sequence continues at coordinate 8,808,339 of NC_047031.1, read as the reverse complement.
TGAATCCCTACCCTAGGGGGTTGCTACCAGGAAAATATGAGTGATATCCATTGCTTAGCTTCAGAGAAGAAGTTGTTTATATCAATTTAGCCGAATTGACCCCTTTTGGTCCCGCCCCTCAGCCCCCAGGGATGTAGACCCCACCATTTTTACAATTTTGAATCCCTACCCCAAAGGGATTCTCACAGTCAAAATTGAGCAATATATATTGCTTAGTTTCAGAGGAGAAGTTGCTCATATCAATTTAGCCAAATTGACCCCTCTTGGCCCCGCCCCTCAGGCCCCCCGGGGGTCAGCCACACCATTTGTACAATTTTGAATCCCCACCCCATAGTGCTACCAGGCAAATATGAGCAATTATCCTTGCTCGGTTTCAGAGAAGAAGTTGTTTATATCAATATAGCCCAATTGACCACATTTGGCCCCGCCCCTTCAGGCCCCTGGGGGTCAGCCCCATCATTAGTACAATTTTGAATCCCCACCCAAAAGTAATGCTACCAGGCAAATATGAGCGATATCCATAGCTCGGTTTCAGAGAAGAAGTCGGTATTATCAATATAGCTATATTGACTCATTTTGGCCCCGCCCTTCAGGCCCCTAGGGAGTCAGTCCCATCATTTGTACAATTTTGAATCCCCACCCCAAAGTGATACTACCAGGCAAATATGAGTGATATCCATTGCTCGGTTCCAGAGAAGAAGTCGTTAATATCAATATAGCTATATTGACCCATTTTTGCCCCGCCCCTCAGGCCCCTAGGGGGTCAGCACCACCATTTGTACAATTTTGAATCCCCACCCCATAGTGATGCTTCCAGACAAATAGGAGCAATATCCTTTGCTCGGTTTCAGAGAAGAAGTCGTTTATATCAATAGAGCCAAATTGACCCCTTTTGGCCCCGCCCCTCAGGCCCCTGGGGGGTCAGCCCCATCAATTGTACAATTTTGAGTCCCCTACCCATAGGGATGCTTCTGACCAAATTTGGTCAAATTCTTATCAGTGGTTATGAAGAAGAAGTCAATTGTTGACGGACGGACGGACGATGGACGGACGAAGGACGGACGATGGACGGACGACAGACGACGGACGCCACGGTATGGCTTCGGACCAGGTGAGCTAATAATTGTTTGTTCATTATAACTTAAACCAAATAAAATCTGATCCCCAGTCAAACTTATGTAGTTCAAACCAATTTTAAAAGGCTTTTAATTTATGAAACATTTTACATGATATTTATCAAGCTTTTTTTTCTTTTTCTTAAAATCATTGAGGTTCAAATTCTGCTGTGAAAATTTCATGAAATATATATAGTCATTTTCTTGATGGAACTTGTATATATGGTCAGAACCTCACACAATACCTACCAAATTTGAAGGCAAACACAGAACATTACTTGACTACAATAAACTCCAAAATGTATTTCCTCTCCTCAGAAAACTTTAGAAATGTACTATTTGTCCCCGGAAAATGGCGAAAGAAGCAGTTATGACTGGCTGGTAGTGTTGTAGTAAGAGTAGAGTATAAAAGTCCAGTGTTGTGACACCTTTGGAACACCTCTGGATTTATTACTAATGTGTGTGTTTTAACTGTGACGGGAGACAATTAAGTGATTTGTAAAGCATTCGATGTTGCTAACACACTTATCAGAGACGAGGCCCCTAGAGGGGAATTTATTTATATTTTTAGAGTATGGTGAAGGAGAATTGGGCTGAAGTTTAATGATCATTTTTCTGTCTGTATAATTTGAATTCTAAGATCCATTAAATTATTGAAAACATAAAATCTCTAGACTAAATGTTATCAATGCAGCAGTAAAATTCTAAACTTTAGAATTCAAAAGTCATTTGAAATAAATTACAAATATTAAATTATGTATCAACAAAAAGTAGTCTATAAAGTATAGAATATTGCTATTAAGATTAAAATCTGAATTCAGGTGCATTAAAGATATATTACTATCTTTAAATGAAGATAAAAACTTGTTAAAACATGTGATTTCTTTTTTTTTTGAGTAATCTCCCCTTGAGTGCCTCCTCCATGCAACAGATCTAGATTGAAGCCTGCTTAACCCTTTAGCATTTGAACCGCCCAGAGTCGGCCGTAATTTATGACGTATCCTCTGTTCAATCCGCCCAGAGTCGGCCGTGAGTGTATTGCTATTTTTGGTTGCTTAGTGACGATAAATAAACGATCATAATAAAAACAGTAAAGTTGTAATTAAAAGCATACATACTCCTCTTTGTGTCTGTGTTTTTATTTCCTGGTGTTATTCAAATTTTTTGAGGTATTTTGAAAAAAAATGTTGAAGTTGTTTATCGACGTCTCCATAACAACAATGGCAGCCAGCGAAAGTGAAAGTGATTTCGAGTTTGAGGGGTTTACGGACGAAAATGTCCGTGAAGCTTCTGGTAAATTACAGGAAAAGGAGACTGAACTTGAGGAAATGATACACAATGATGAGTCTGACATCGATATAGATGAAAACAGCAACAGCGAGGAGGATTCCGATCAGGAAGAGGATGGTGAGGTTGACCCATATTTAGTGAACATGAACGGAGAATGGTCCCGAGATGTAAATGAAATTTTTGTCCCCGATTTTTCGGAGAATACGGGCCCCCAGCATAATTTAAATACCAATGCTAGTGTTTTAGAATATTTCAATTTATTTCTCCCTCAAAGTTTTTTCGAAACAGTTGCAAATGAAACTAATAGATATGCAGATCAAAGGCAACTAGTTACAGGACCGGACCCAAGATGGCGTCCTACGACAGCAAACGAAATCCGGGCATACATAGGTATGAATATAATGATGGGTGTAAAGCAGTTGCCTCGCATCTGGTGCTACTGGAGCACAGACAAGCGATATTATGATGCATTTATTTCAGGAGTTATGCCCAAAACGCGATTTTTAAAGTTAAATCAATACATTCACTTGCGGGACACGGCAGTTATACCTGGCCGAGATGACCCGGATTACGATCCTCTTTTCAAGGTAAGGCCCATGTTAGATATGGTATCTAAAAAGTTCAGGAAAGCATACAAGCCTGGTAGGGATCTCAGTGTTGATGAGGCAATGATTGGTTTCAAGGGTCGCATTCATTTCCGACAATATATGCCTGCTAAACCAACCAAGTGGGGTGTGAAAGTTTGGGAAGTGTGTGAGTCGGACTCGGGATACTGTTCCAACTTCGAGGTTTACACAGGTAGGAAACCAGGTGGACGTCAACATGGTTTGGGCTATGATGTTGTGTGGAATATTACAAAACCCTTTCACAACAAAAACCATCATTTATATTATGATAGATTCTTCAGCTCAGTATTACTGGCTGAACATTTAGATTTGGTGAGTACTTATGTTTGTGGAACCATAATGCAGAACAGGAAAGGCTTGCCTGCAGAAATTGCTTCTGCAAAGCTAAAAAACAACGGTGAGTTATTGCAAATGCAGAAAGGAAACATGATTGCCACTGGGTATAAGGATAAGAGGCATCTGACATTTTTATCGACATCCCAACAACCATTTCATGGTGAAGGTAAGCCAACATGTAATCTTAATTACAACAGACACATGGGCGGAGTGGACAAGTCAGATCAGATGAGGGCGTATTACCCCGTTGGTCGAGCAGGTAAAAAATGGTGGAGATATTTGCTGTGGTTTGTTATAAATTTGAGCATAGTGAATTCTCACATAGTCTATACGAAATCGGAGAAAGACCCTCCCCCCAAGAAAGGATATGACCACATGGCATTCCGTGTTGACGTTGCCGAGCAACTAATTGCTGGATACACCTGTAGAAAGCATCAGGCAGGTAAGCGAGTCGCTTTGGCGGAGCAAGTTGTGGCTCGAGAGACAATCGGTCATCACAAATTAGAAAAAATTCCAGGTAGGAAAAAGACTTGCAAGGAATGTTCTACTCAGAAAAGACGAACAGCAAAAGGTAGGCTCGTGGAGACCTCATTTTTCTGTGTATTCTGTGATGTACCATTGTGCCGGAATGGTTGCTTTGCAGCATATCACGAGAGAAATATGAAGTAGTCAGTCAAAGTTTGAAACTTTTTCTATGGTAAGTCTAAAACTGAAAGCAAAATAGGATAATTTGTGGACCTGTGGAGTGCGGGCCACAACAGTTGTTGTTAGAATGGATTGGGGCATGGGATAATTGGTCTCTGCCCTTGATTAGGATGTATATGTGTAAATAGTAGTTCACGAGTTTACTTACCTGTGTTTTTATAAAAAAAGAAATCAAAAAAAAAAAACAAACAAAAAAATATAAAAAGATTAAAAAAAAACAAAACAAAAATGTTTTATTTGTTAATCACTTTATTTGTGCAATATCTGAAATGAAAGATACTCACTTGAATGTATTTCAATGCATTTGTATATATAATATGCATAATATGAATATGCAAATTAGATACTGTATAATTCTAAATATAAATATTTTCTTCTCTACATTTTCAGGTGACCTGTAGTACATGTCCTCACCAGCAACCATATTGGATAAGAGTGCAGTGTCAACATCAGCATTTACCTGTATAATTTGAAAAGTCAAATAGATTTTATGCAATAACAACTTACCTTTATGTTGCATTCTCATGTATGCAAATTATATGCTAATTAGCATTTAATTACCTGTGAAGTTATCTTCATCAAGTCAATATGTAGTGACATCACTACTGCAAGAACAATGAACACTCAAATTAGTTCAAACTATTCCAGTTTATTATCTGTTATTCAGTTATGAAAAGGCTTGAATTTCATTGAAAACGAGATTTCAGCATCTAACATTTACCTGTAAACTAATTAAGTATTTCTTACCTTTTTCAGGTGATGTAGCATTGACAAGTTGATTTGTTATCGGCGGTTTGTAGAAGAATGTTCATCGGTCCCAATAATTACATTTAGATCATTTTATTTTAATCAAAAGACACATTTTGCCCCCCAAAAACCATAAAAAATACCTGTATACAGGTATTTACCTGTGCGTACCTGCTGAATAAGCAGGTAAAACCACTAAACAAAGACCGGTTTTTGCAGAGGAGTATGTATGCAGCATGTGTAGAAAATTTTAAGTGCCTAGCTTGAATACTTTTGAAGATGTGTTGCTTCAAAGTTGAAACATGAACATTTGAAGTTTTTTCTGAAAAAGTGTGAACATATAAGGGCTATATAGTGTTTTGTATAGTGAATGCTAAAGGGTTAAAGGACAAATAACCAATAGTCCACTCTGTAACAAAATTCTAGGGTTCAAATCACCCCCACACTCGATAACAAAACATTACCATCGCATAACTAAACATATATGTAGATTTCCTGTTGATACCCAATTGGAAGTCACTCAACCATGAATGAACCGTTTCCAGTGTTCGTTCATTAAATAATCAATATTTGGTTACAAATCTTTTCAGTGGTTTATACAAATAGCACAATTAGTAGACAGGGCTTGTAGTTTATTTAAACTGTGGACTTGATAAGACTGTTACGGGTACAGGCCAGGGCAGCTAATGGTAAGGCGAAATTCCATTGATTATACAAACATGTTTAATGTATGCGTAAATGTAAAGTACATTAATTGACATCAAATGCATGGATTTTAAAAAAAGTATTTCAATTGAGGTTTTAATGAAATTCTATACATAAATTATTTCTTCATTAAATCAATTTTGTGATATATCACTTCCTAATTATAATTGGAATCCTAAAAATGGTCCAGCTTTTAACAGAAATTAGTTTGCCAACTTAATGTTAATTTAAATATTAAACACTACATGTATATACTGCTACATATATATATCTTACAATTTGATATACACATAAACATAATTAAATGTATATACATGTACTATACTTTGTGTAACCGGTATCGTTTCAATGGAATAATACTTTGAGGCCTAAGTACATTATACAGTAAAATACCGTCTAATTTTAAAAATACATGCTCCTCAATGTAAGTACCATTTTATATATCTAAGCTCCTCAAGCATTTTGATTGATTTTGTCTCATTTCTTAAGTACAGTACATCCCAGTTAATCGGGTAACGCTTAATCAGGTATTTCGTTTAATTGGGTAAAATTTTAAAAACCAAAACCATTTTCTCTTAAATCATGTTAAAAAAATTCGTTTAATTGGGTTGGAAAAGTCGTATTTGTCGGTTATTCGAATAGAACAATCGGACCAAAAAAAATAGAAATGCTCCGATTTTCACGAAAGTCATCACGTATTTCTTTAAGTTTTAGACATTTATCAACAAATAGGGTAATTTAGATGGTTAAAATGTCAAAAAACGGTAAAATATTACCTTAAACCTTGTACTGATTTAGGGATGAAATTGTGAATTAAAGATGATTTCAGGAGAAAACTGCAAATTTTGGTAATTTGGCTTAAATATGAAATAATTTCAATAGAGAATGCAGGGCGGCCCATTATTGGCCACAAAAATCCACCAGAAAAAGCAGCTTTGATGAAGACAAATGGATTACATTATTCAAAGGAAAAAGACTTTGGTTTGGTTTGTTTGTTTGTTTTGTTTTTTTTACGTCCTATTAACAGCTCGAGTCATTTGAGGACGTGCCAGGATTTGGAGATGGATCCCAAGGAAAGCTGCAGTACCGGGAGAAAAACCACCGACCCACGGTCAGTACCTGGCAACTGCCCCACGTAGGTTTCGAACTCGCAACCCAGAGGTGATGGGCTAGTGATAAAGTGTCGGAACACCTTAACCACTCGGCCACCGTTGCCCCCGTGCATAAGGAGACACACACTTACATATAAGTTACACATAATTATGGCAAAGTGATAATCTGGACTTTGTAAGTATTTATCATATGTTATGATACTGAATTACGTTAATATTTCAAGATTCATATTTTCTTATTTCTTTTTTTGTCATTTTTTTGTGAAAGCAATATTAATTCTTGTTTACAATTTTACTGAAATAAATTATAATATGTCTTCAAAATTAGTGTTTTTATACTATTACTAACTGTTGTTTCTACTCAATGTAAAAAAATATTGGCAAATATTTTAATGCTGTGTACCTGTTAATTCATATCACAGTATGTGTTACAGTGTTTTTATAGGAAGATTGAAATACAAGTTTCTTACATACACAGGAAATGTATTAACAAGATTGCAATTTTGAGCCTATATTTTTCATAATCTTGCAAACCTCTTACCCAGCACAAACAAAATTCTACTATTCTCAACTACATAATAATGAAATAAAGATAAAGGAGTTGTCTCCCTTCATTTGACCCTTCCACAGACTCAAAAACTTTGAAAAAATAGGACATGTAAAATGTATAAGTTTTATTTTTTATTATAAAGATAAAATAGTTGTCTCCCTTCATTTGACCCTTCCACACATGTAAAATGTTTTATTTTTTATTATAAAGATAAAGGAGTTGTCTCCCTTCATTTGACCCTTCCACACATGTAAAATGTTTTATTTTTTATTATAAAGATAAAAGAGTTGTCTCCCTTCCTCTGACTCAAAAACTTCGAAAAAATAGGAAGATACACATAAATGCATCTCTTTTATTAATTTTTTTAAATGACATTTATTCATACTGCACACATGATTATAATATATATACATATATATTTTCATCACATTAACACGAGCTTCAATGTAACCATGGTTTATCAAATTAAATATTGGAAATTTCCAATTGGAGTTTTATAAAAATATATGTACTTTAATTATATGTCTACATTGTTTCTAGTTATAGCGTTGAAACTGTTTAAAATGACAAAAGGAAATTTCATTAAAATGAAGAGCAAATGTACTATGTGTTAATTTGTTTTTGGATCGATCACCATCCTACACTTAGATGTTCAAAACAGTAACCTCTTTCTTATCTCTTCCATTGGAGTGGATACCAACACCTATACATCCAGTACCCAAACCCTACATCCATTCTGAATGACACTACCAAACACAGATATCATTACAGATTAAAAACTTTGATATGGAGACACTTCAAGTGTGTGTGTAAAATAAAAAAAGGAGTTCCCTGTGATTCAGAAGAGAAAGATTAAATAGCCATCAGACACTACCTATTTATTTTGATTTTTGTTTTTATCTTTTGTCTATGTTACATCAACAGACGGAATTCTTCCTCAGGTAAAAACATAAAACTTTGGTACTGGGTCATTAAATTCCTTCCTCTTATACAGCCTAAGTAAGTCATCATATATCAGGTATATTTTTATACTTTTGTGCCACAGCCAATATTCACTGTTATAATGCCACAATACATCCCTAATTTCATTAGAGGGTTGACAAGGGAGGCAAAAGATTGTGCAAACGCATTTACAATGTATGCCATACTGATAGTCATCAGGGTACAAATACTCAGAGAATGGAAATACAACCAGATTTGGACTGAACCCTCACATGAGCTTCCAAACTTTAGATGAAGCTTCAGCTCAGTATAATGTTGAGGTTCCTAGATCTCGAACCGCGTATACCACATCAGGTTTTTACTCAGACACACATCATACCCTATCCCACAAGTTCTGTGGACCGACACATGTACATCAGACCCCATATCACATTCTGTTGTTCGAAACACTTCAAACCTGATATCACCTTTGGTATGTGGACATATCTTTTTTACGCAAAATGTAATATGAGAGAAATAAAAGGTAACAGCCAGATGAAAACTCAAACAAGGACTTCCCAACTCTTGACACTTTAACCATCATACATGGCCGCAAATCTCCAGGTCCACATTGCTAAACCCAGTCTGTAGATCTGCTACATTTGTAATATATATATGCAATTATTACGTCAACCATTTGAACAGCAAATCATGTAGATGTAGGATATATCATTCTGAAACAAGTTATATCAACTTATATTAATCACACTTGTTGGCCCGGATGGAAGCGTGTATTGGGTCTTACTGTGGAAGGAAACTGGAGTACCTGGGGTAAACCCACATGATCACACAGGTGACCCCATATCTTTACACGTCCGATCGGGGAATCGAACCCCGAACCCCGGCCGCCTAAGGTGAAAGGCAAATGTGTTACCACTGTGCCACAAACATGTTGTACAGTGATAGTGATAATTAACAACCAATGATAAACACTGTGATAATCTAACCACCAAAACAATAATTTGATTTTCTGATACATACAATATATCTGTATACCTTATTATATCAATGAGGCTATACAAATAGTACTGCTAATACTAAAAGTAGACTGTTTTCAAACACGATATTCAGGATCAAAGATACGTCATTGTACGGTACACATGTATAAGAAATATAACGACAAACACATGTTTGTTATACAACTTATTCATCACAGCTCAAACGAAAACGGACATTTCCGGACAAACAAACACACAGAACAGGCTATCGCGGCGGTTGGTCGTGTGTAACACTGTGTAAATTATAGACATTTCCTGGCTGTTGTTGTTGATTCAAAGAAATCGCAAGTGACAATATCAACATTGAATATTTACCGCCAGACTTGGGCCTGTCCCTTCCTTTTTGTTGTTTTGTATTCAATTTCGTACTCATGGCTCTTGCTTTAGGATAATTTTGGGTTATACTGAACTGGATCGACACCCCGTGTTGATATTCCCCTTCGCTTATTCACAGTCAGTGCCCGTCAGCGCGTGAAGGCAGCCATATTGTTTCTTGGCAACATCACAACAAACTCTCGCGAGAAAGACAATGCCGATAAAAGTGTAAAGTTTCACTTTGGCGGCAAATTTAAATAATTTACTTTAAAATGTTTTACATTTTGCTTGCCTGATTGTTAAGCTCAAATATCACAACTATACTTTGTATAATACATATGTAGAAGTAAGGAATATTTTCGACTAGTCCAAAGAGCGAAAATATAGTACGAAATCACAGGTCCTTGTGGACATGATTATGATGTTTTTAATTTAAATGTTAATTATAGACAAGTAAATTATTGTATTACAATCGCATGCTTAATTTGTAAAAAAATATCGTACCTTGGCCTTATAAATACTAAAAGGTAAGCAAGTAAAAGATCAAAAATCTAGGTCACCGCCTACCCTCTCGAGGAAATCCCTGTTCTCCCTGAAATATGCATTGTTTTACTGCTACAAGCCTATGTGACATCGATTCAGAAATAGTTTTTCTTCTCAGCTGGCCATCATTTATTAACTGTTGTGCACGCATTGCTCGGAAATTTATATCCGAACTCAAATTAGTAATTATAAGACCAAGGTACGATTTTTTTTTACAAATTAAGCATGCGATTGTAATATAATAATTACTCGTCTATAATGTAAAATTTAAATTAAAAACATCATAATCATGTCCACAAGTACCTGTGTACGAAATATTATAATAATTGAAATAGCCTGCGACCTGCATCCACTCAATATGTCACAAGGATAAAATAAAAACTTAGATGCTTTCTGGCGGGTTTTCATTGCAAAATTTCAACTTAAAGTTGGAATTTCCGACTATCAAAGCTAATATTCTTGGTCAAATTAATTTTATTTTGGAAAATACACAAAATTACAGATTGTTTTTCCATTTAAATTTTGCCGCAATATAGGACTATTATTTCGCAGTGATATGGGTAGCTGAAGCCGGGCGGACCAGTCCATTGTAAGATCTGCTTGTCCATAGACGTCTGCTTCCTGTTCGTATTTAAAGAAAAAAGATATTAGCATTGTCACAAGACAAAACAAAGGCATTGCTATTAGTACGTTGCTGAAGTTTATGTGTATTTGACATTTTAATCGGATTGAAGTTAAAATTATACAAAAAAAAAAAAAAACAAAAAAAAAAAAAAAAACCTAAGCAAATCTGGAAACTTCTTCTGTAAAGGCGTTGTGAGCACTTGGTACTCTCTTCCTGAAGACGTTGTAAGCGCTCCAAGCACAAAAACATTTAAATCAAGACTCTATAGACACTGGCCCTACCACCAAGCAACATTCTAGCCAGCATTTTAATAATAGAGCAATAACCGTGTTAGAAATGTACGGGGGCGTATTGCTGCCACATCAGTGTTTTTTTCTATCTCGAAATTTCGGGTTAGTATCTTGAAATTTCGGGATAGCATCGAAATTTCGGATTAGTAAGTCGAAATCTCGAGTAAGTAAGTCGAAATTCCGTGTTAGTATCTCGAAATTTCGACTTACTTCCCCGAAATTAATATTAACCCGAAATTTCGATTTACTAACCCGATTAATAAAATCTAAAGAACTATCGATACATCTTTACAAGTAGACAACAGCACCAGGAAATTGACAAGGAGAGACCACGAATCAAAGGCTTTAAACATTCTGACAGTAAATTGGGATAGATATCATAAAAAAACCAAGTATGCTAGGTATTGATAAAGCGATGTATATCTCGGGTTCCGCTTCGTAAAGTGACCTTGACCTTGACCCAAAAACCTTGAAACTCGAGCTTTATCTGTAGCCACTCATAGTGAAGTTACATACCAACTAACACCAATATACCTTGAAGCATGGCGGAGAAAAGTGAGGAAAATTGAGTGGACAGACTGGCAAACAGACGGATGGAAAGACAGACGGATGGGGAGTCCCCCTGGTTTTACCGGTAGGGGCTAATAGGGAACAATTCTTCTCTTATAAGTAATCACCCTTGTAATAGGGGAATTTGTCAATGGTCGGCTTGTGGAGAGGTAACTCCGATTTTCGGTAGGTTGCGTAGTTAAAGGGGCATTCCTTCATTCGGACATCAGAAACATGCACAATTTCTATTGATAAAGTCTTTGTCCAAAAAATGATTATATAAGTGTTTGTGCCTACACGTAATGATATTAACGCCGAAATGTACAAGAGAAAGGCGTATCGTATACAAATATCGTATGTAGTTGTATTTGCGGTAATTAGTGATACTTCGGGTCTTATTAAGAATTTTCAGGACTTAATACTCAAAGAACTTCTTGTGAGTAAATCTGCTTTTTTTTTTTTTTTTTTTTTGATACAACTATTTATTCCCCCAGCATAATTAATCTGATTTCTTACTGTAAAGATTAGAACTTTTACTACTTTGAAAAGAAAAAAAATCGAGTAAGTTTAATGTTGACGACTTACACTTAATTCAAACAAAGGAATGCCCCTTTAAACGTGATGGAATGCAATATCCTCACCACAGGCTCACATTGGAATATGTTTTTCTTGCATGCGAAAAAAAAAAAAAAAAAAAAATCGCATGTACAAGAAAAACATATTCCAATGTGAGCCTAAAACGCTTCCGTACCATCTTTTTTTTTCAATTATTATACACAGTCTACTACTTAACTGTGTACATATACACTAATGGGTACCGTGCAGGTACCTATAAGTTAACCACATGAAAATAACGTAGATTTTATTTTTCTTTGCCATCCTGTCGAGTTATGAAGAAAGACAAATTATTAAAGAGATGGCATGAACAACATCAATATATCAAGTGTTTTCTTTTTCTGTCCATTGACATTTTCTTTCGGGGAATACTACCCATCATGAAATTTAGGGGAAATAAATGGCCACAGTGTCTTGAATTAGTCTTTAAATGTTAACAGTTTACAGTTATTCTTTGCTATAATTTTTACATATTTCATCAAAATTTGGGGGATATCCCCTGTTTTGGAGAATTTCCCCCTGTTTTATGTGATTTGTTTCTGTTTTTGTTCAAAGGGGAAAACACCATCACTGTGGAATACTACCTAATTTCGGCAGTAAAATCGGTCAAGAATTACCTCTGTTAACATGCATGTACATTACGTTCCGATAATTTTGTGAGTTGGCTAAACAGCCCAAATTGAACCTTGTGCTATTTTTACACTGTGACAATAATTACAATGTAACTTACAATAAAGTTTTATTCTTTATTGTAATTTATTTATTGTAAAAATCATTGAGTGCTACTTTTTTCTCCTTATAACTTAAAATCGGCAAACGAAAAAAATATATAATGAAAATGGTTTCCTGGACGCATTTCCGTCAATTTTTAGGCAAAAATAAGCCTACCGATAGAAAAATCACAATAGCTGTTTTGGAACACTCAATGTTTCCTTTGTTACTTCACAATGGGTTCTTTGTTTTAAATGGCATTATATGGGAGAAAAGAAGTTGTGAACATGAATATAATGTTGTCAATTAAATTTAATTCATGTATTACCTAAACCTTACGGTTTATCCGTACAAATATATACAGTATATACATGGCAGAAGTAAAAGAAATCAGTAGTGGATTCCGTGATACGAATTCGCATCATGTCCGGGGAAAGGTTTATTTTCTCTGCTGTGTCCATCGAACGCACTCTGTACAATCCACTTTTTATTTTAGGTGTCCAACAGATACGAAAGATTAACCTGATCTATTAACGTAGCAGGGAATGTCCCGATATTATTTACATAAACACATTCCGTTTCATTGATAAACTGCAATATGACATCATAGATAGCAAATGTAACAATCTGATAAACATAAGAATGTTCTACAAAACATTTTTATGTCCTGGAACAGCAGAATAAATCCAGTAAGAGTTACGTCCCCTTTACCACATCTTCTTCATGCCTAGTATCATCACCTTATGTGGCTAATACCACAGGCGCTTGCATATAGAAAATATCACTTTCAATTTTTTTTGATATGACAGCGGTATGTGTAATGTGTTAAGCTCACTATCACATTGAGCTTAACACATTACACATACCGCTGTCATATCAAAAAAAAATTGAAAGTGATATTTTCTATATGCAAGCGCCTGTGGCTAATACCAGCCATACGAGCACGACCACACCTACTTCCGATACTTACACTTTGAGACAGACAGGCAGTGATATCATATATACTAAAGAATTACTAAACAAGTAAAGTTAAAATGTAAACCATTTTTGTTACGACAGAGAAGTGATGGAAACCATGGAAACAGAGGGAAAGGGTATATTTAAATTAGGTGTCGTATTACATATATATATATACATGTATATATGTCTGTTGGTTGGAAATTTGTGACCACATGATTTGGAAAAACCAAAGACAGTCACACAGGAAATTATGTAAAGCCGGTATACCCGAAGCTGAAGTCTAAATTTACTTAATGTTGTACTTTTAAATTAATAAATTAAGATAAAAAAATAATCATTTCATTAAAAAGCATTTCGTTGATGTTAAATTGCTTTAAAGACCCAAAGGGCGGATATTTTAAGCTTTGAAGCAAATAATGGACACTTTGTTTTGCCTTTTAGTTCGACTGTCCTTGATATACAGAAACGTTAACCGGTGTGCATAAAGCATTTACCAAAAAGCACTAAAAAAAAAAAACAACAACAACAACAACAACAAAAAACAACAAAAACAAAAACAAAAAACTTAACTAAACCTGAAGTACATAGGCCTACAGCATTTTTTGCCGGCTTTCCATAATTATGAATTGATCTGATCCACTGATAGGTCCAATGAGTTTCAGTTTCATCTGTATTGAATGTAGAAACCTGAACGTCGAAAAAGATTTCAAAATTTGGGATATTCCAGGTGGTTTTTTAAGATATAAATTATAATGGAACGTGTTCTTACTGTGCATAACCGATCCAACTCTGGTCCGGAATCCGGACGGCGCTCGGGAACCGGTGCTGCTTTTCGTCGATATCCGGGAATCTCGTTCAGGGATCTGGAGAGGGATACAACTCAGGTTTGATGGTCTAGACTTGCAGCAGTTAAAAAGTTGGAATATGTCAGCATCTTTAATAAATCTAGGAAAACCACATGTAGATTCTAGTTTATTGGTTTATTTAATTATTTTGCTTAATGTTCTAATCCCAACAGTCAGGACCACATACACACGCTGTACCTATGTTTGTAATTGAAATATATGGCAGTTTTACAGTGTATACATGTATTTTGATAGATGTTTATACTGCATTGGATTAGGGAAGTTCCTTTGCTATGATCAGTATGTGTTCCTCTCAGAATCACTCGGAATAACAGCGACTTGGCATATTTGGATAAATCACAAGAAACCCGAACGTGTGTTTAATGGGTCGATACTTCCACTTTTTATATGGCAACGTCGTAAAGAAATTTACCAAATATAAATGATAAGCAGTGGCTTTGGAATTTATAACGATATGTGAACACTCGAAACTCTTTGACTGAGAGCAACAGACTCTAGATAATATACTCCATTGCTCTAATAACCACAGAATTTCATTGAATTTAGCGCATACATTAGATACGGCCATGTTAACGATACAGAAATCACTCACCTAGATTTGATTTTCGCCTGTCTGACATTTCTTTCAGCTATATTCCAGCCTAAACGAAAGAAAAGGACACCGACTGAATGTCACTGCGAGCCTACCGGAAGTGTCGTAAGGTAGCATACTTTTTCGCGCGTTATACGTCTGAAATGTTTAAAATTACGAAAATGCGGCTCTGTAGTTTAAACTGAACTATTGTACCGTAAATGTGCATGTTGAATACCAAGATTGATTCTAAAATAAAATGATTGAGATGCGTTTTGAGTCTGGTCAGAATTTTGAAATGACCATTGCAACAGGCGACCGTGTTGGATTTCGACATTAAGTTTAATTATTGAAATTTCGCAAAACGCATCTGCATTATGTATACTATCTTTCGCATATTTCATGGTAAGATTGACTTTGTTCCTCTATAGTGCAATAATTGGCAGACAGCCATCTTTGATTTAGACTACCGACAATTTTCCTGTCCACACGGTTCTGTGTCCCTACCCTTCCACTGTCCTAGATGAAAATCACAATTTGATAAAGTCAAGTCTTTTGTAATAATGATCATAAAAAAAAACAACAACAAAAAAAAAAAAAAAACAAAACAAAACAAAACAAAAAAAAAAAAAAAAAAAAACCCAAAAAACGAGAAAGATGGTGTCTGGAACCAAAAAAGACAATTTAATTCAATTTATAATGACGAATGTGAACGAATGATTGCCAAAAAGGCAAGAGAAAATTAACGACAACATATAATGATTGTAATATATGATAATATTTACGGTCAGGTTACTGAAACATTAAAACACAAGACAAGTGTTTGGTTTCTGTAACAGTGTTGACGGATGAGAGTTAGTGGACTTGACTAGGCTGTCAGGACTTAGGAGGTCCAGGGTTCGAGTCCTGCTCTGGTCATTTTATTTTCCGTTCATAATATATTGTATATGTATACCGCAGATTTTATAATACTTCTAGGGTGTGTATGAAATTATAATGATATTAATAAAAACACAATACGGATTAAAAAAGGGTTTCATCCTAATATGTGCAAAGCATTCCCCCCCCCCCCCTTTTTTTTTAAAAATAGATACGTGATCGTGTCAGATTTTGGTAGGATAGAAAATGTTTTATGGGGTCATTTTGTCACGTGATTGTCGGTGTTCTCTTCCATGCAGCTTATTTGCATATACACAATCGAAATCCACTTTTAGATTCCAGGCCTCGATGTCCGTCCGACAGCTACCGCCTGTAGACGTTTGCTCAGCTTCTGTTACAATCTCTGGTGACAATAAATACATTAACTTACCGTAACAGTTCTTCAGGTAAGTTAATGTTTATCTGCCTCATAATTTAATTTTGTATGAAACACGCATTTTCATTGGCTGAAATAATTTTGTTATACCTCCATAACAAAATTTTTGACGTTGTGAAATGTAACGTCATTTTTGATTGGCTGATGACGTTGCGTAATAATTTATCACAGAAAAGAGTTCACCAAAGAAAGTGAAATATCTTGGTGTGTATTTTTTGATTTAAACATATTTTATTGTATCTTAATATATACATGGGAATTGGGCACAAGTTATCAAACTTATATTAAGCCCTTTCCATATATAATTTTACATACATATAATACATTTATTTTACAAGATGACATATATTTACATATGAGAGAGAGAGAGAGAGAGAGAGAGAGAGAGAGAGAGAGAGAGAGAGAGAGAGAGAGAGAGAGTTATAATGAAGATATAATTAAAAAAAAATTATTATGACTATAGATTATCAAATGAATAAATAAACTATTCCAATAAACTATTCCGATGCCGATAGCAGAAGTTCACACTATTCACTTTTCAAAACACTCTGCTGTTTCTAAAGTTCATCACATCCTGTGCCATGGTTAGCTCTCTCCGTTCGCTTCCTATGCCTCCTGGAAATTCGATTCTCTTTTGCCATCGGCATCGGAATAGATATGATCAGCACACATAAATTTACACAGATATATATAGAGAGATACAGGGAATTAAAATCTATACGAATCAAGAATGTACTTCTGAGTGTTTTTACATATTGTAACATTATCCTCTATGGATAAATCACTGCTTCCATACAGTAAAAGCTGCAGATCTAGCGGTATGAAATTATTCAGATTTCGGTACAATTCGATTCTCTGTTCAACATAATTATTACAGACGAAGAAGAAATGATATGTATCCTCAATAGGATGACCACATTGACAGTAACTATAATCAATCAGATGAGATCGGAAAAGGTCATTATTTAAAGTACTACAACTATTTCTTAATCTTGCATGCAATATATTAGATTTCCAACAGAGTAATAATATGGTACTTTTGATATATTAGTGATAGACTTTTTAAAAACTAAGTATGAGTTACTTTGCCTAGTTTCTAAATATAATTGGTTCCAAAGTCGAATAGTAGCCGGGAAAAACGAAATATTGGTCAAATGAAGTCGGTAAATTTGGTAAAGAGTAGTTATTGGCGTCTCGGAGGTTATAGTGAGAGTTTTCAGATACTAAAGGTGTGTGTGTATAAGACGAAATTAAATTATAAGAATTAACATTAATTATTTTTTCTGTTATACAGTCATAACATAAAAAACTGCAGTGTACTTTCTTCATAAACCACTTCGCGGTTTATTTAGTCTGTATAACAGAAAAAATAATTGATGTTAATCCTTAAATAATAATTTCTTCGAGTGAAAACAAATTATATTATTATATGAAAAACTTTTTGCTCTGGATTGACTATGGATGGAAGGGAAGTAACTCTGGCTTTCTTACTGAACGGATTAAAAAAATGGCGACGTTAAATATTATCGAGAATTATATTTCCGTCTGCTATTGAAGTTGTTGATCACAGTTCAATAACTTATGAAATTGGTCGCCTATTTCTCTTAAATTACATACAGGACAAATTTTATGTTCACGTGGTATATCAGACCATCTACCACTTCCGATTGGTGTTTTTGTAATTTGGGAGAGAGTTCTAGCCGCTAATTCTTTAAACAGAGTTCAGTCATGTAGATTCTGTCATTGATTTATTTAGAGGAAGTAAAACATTTATTTTTCCAGTTTGCGATTTTTTTTATTTTTTTTTATAAAATATCGTACTCTTGATATATACTTGAACACTTTTGACTATTAAATATATCTAATAAACTATACATTCTTCAAACATATTTTTCACGTATTTCTACCAAGACGAGATGGAATATGACATAATTATTAATAATTTGTTGTTCAACATTTTCTGATTTTTTTGTCAAAAAAGTCCCCAATCCAATCATTCTGACTTTAACATTAATACCAGAGAAATATTTCCTTGTAGGACGCCTGGTGCTATTCTCGATTGCACGCTTGGATGAACATCATGATGACATCATACATGTCAGATATCTTGTTTCTCAGCTGAGTTTAGGAAAACCACATTTCTAAATCAAACACATGACCCACTTCGATGTTTTCATCGCTTTCCACATACTGAAGTCGGTTTGTTTAATATTGACACATGGGATATACATGTAGATCTGAAATCCACATATACCTTAAGAAAACATCAATACACGAAAGAGCAATATCAGGTAGGTCACATTAAATAATCACACGAATATATTAAACACAAGAAATAGTTCACATCAGTCTGAAATATGACAAGTGGTTCGCGTGGGAAAATTGTAGAATTGTGTTGACATGATACAAAGACATAGTCCGATCTAAATCCCCCACCGGATTACAGGTGAAATTATCGTACAAAGGTCCACAACTGAGTATAATCTTTAGATAAATTTGAAATAGTGTGAAACGGTAACTTTTCTACGATTCACCTGTCATTCTCAAGGCTTATCCCAGAAAGAAAATGGTAAATGGTGATCTGGTGGCACAGTGGTAACACACTTGTCTTTCACCTAGCGGCCGGGGTTCGATTCCTCGATCGAAAAAAAGGACGGGGTTTGGTTCGTTTTGTTTAACGTCCTATTAACAGCCAGGGTCATTTAAGGACGTGCCAGGTTTTGGAGGTGGAGGAAAGCCGGAGTACCCAGAGAAAAAAACACCGGCCTACGGTCAGTACCTGGCAACTGTCACTCGAAGGTTTCGAACTCGCAACCCAGAGGTGGAGATCTAGTGATAAAGTGTCGGGACACCTATTTAAAAAAAATTTTTTTTTGAAAGATGTCGCTTTAAAATACACTCTAAACCAGACCCTAGTTAATTTTTGAAACCATTGGAAAAGGAAAATATCAATATAGCTCAGATATACTTAAAAAACAGTATACATATCATGCGCAGGTGAAACATGGTCGTTATGAAACGGTTTGCTTTATAACTGATAAGCAATGGAATACATATCGGGCATTTTACAGTGCATTACGCCGCCGTATTAATTTCTCAGGTTCACATGACATCATACATGGTACTTTTTTAATAGAGGAAAGAGAATGATTTATCAGCCTAATTATTTCTGGGTTTAGGCAATATCCACTTATTTCATCCATTTCTTCCATTCATTTAACACATGTAAACATGGGTCACCTTTACTATATATGAAATACGTTTTTGAACAACATTGTTTGGTCTTATTAACTAGAGTCATGGCTTTGTGCACTTATAAAATTCTAATTTCATACAAAAGTGTGAAATTAGTTACTTTATAAACAATATCAATAATGGGGATCGAACCAAAGCCGCCAAGGTTAAAGGCAAGGTGACTTACATACATGTAATGACGTATATTGGCACCAGGACACGGTACATTGATGAGGTGATGAGGACAACCAGTTTGATCACCAGTAAATACTTAGCAATGAACAGTGGTTTTAATGTTGTTATAGTCGATATGGCAGCAAAATGTATGGTGGGCAAATGCAGCATGGAACCCGTTGCACTGTTCAATACTTATATTTACATTGTCTTACCATTTTCGTCATCTTTGAAAAAAACTAAATCAACAAAATAAAATCCCACCTTTTTTAAAGTCACATGACCCACTTGGTGTTATAGCCTGAGGCACTGGGTGTTATAGGCGTATGGTTGCAACTGCCTCTTAGCATGGTGTCAATGGGGAAATGTGGAGCAAATGTAAATATTAATGAATATTGGAAATTGATTTGTTCTTATGGTATGAAAAACAATGTTTATGCTTGTGTTATGTAGTACACACTGTCCCGACTGACACTTTGAGAACATGGCATTGCTAGGATTCGTGATCGATTTACACTCCAACAAAGGTCATTGATGTAATATCAGGGCCAGGAACTACTGGCTTAATGTACTAGCCCTCTACTGTCCCTAAAGAGAAGTTGAGAGGAAACAATATTTACTGAAGTTATGACTAGTTTTCTTAATTACCAGTTGCCAATATCCTGTGTATACCGTCAGGTAATAATAAACTGCCTTTGTTCTATTTAACTTGCAATTTCCTCGTGCTTTCTGATATCTCGTCATTCATCTTACATTTGTGGTTCATCGTTTTCACTCAAAATGTAAGGGGCCGCGGTGGTCGAGTGGTTAAGGCATCCCGACACTTTATCACTAGCCCTCCACCTCTGTGTTGCGAGTTCGAAACCCACGCAATGCAGCTGTCTAGTACTGACCGTTGGTCGGATTTTTCTCCGGGTACTCCGGCTTTCCTCCACCTCCAAACCTGGCAGGTCCTTAAATGACCCTGGCTGTTAATTGGACGATAAACCAGACTCCAAATGTATTTGTAATTTGGTAAAATTAATCTTGAAGATCGTTGTTTTGTGCCGTTTTGTTTGTGGACATCTGAAACCAGAATTTACACGTCTCCCTGGGCACGGTTCATTTCTCAGCACCGTGATTATTAAACATTTTCTTTTATTACATTTCAAGCATTTTCAATATATACAATAACCAATGCGATAATGGAAATAGGGACTAGTGTCACAGACGTTATGTTAACCTATCACCATCGCTTTCGTATTTGAAATTACTTTCTATCCCGATATTATCCAGTGTTTTCACTAGTATTGATATAAATCGATATGTTAACATACACGGAGAAACCTTCCTTAATCACTTTTTAGATTGTATGTAACCGGAATAATGTTCTACAAACGCACTGAAATATCAATTAACATTTGTAAACATGGCTATTCCTGGGTCCATTATACCCATAATGCATCACGTCAAAGTCATGGTCAACCAAGCACTTGACAGCGATATATGATTTGCAATCATTGAATGGATGACGATAACAGTCGAGCCATTAAACAGATTATAGGTCAGCTTTATGTAGTCATCAAAAGCCAGTTCTGTACACAAATTATATGTCAGCTTAACCTCACCATAAAATCACGAAAAATAAATAAATAAATTGTATTGATACTATCAAATGTTCGAAAAAATATCTTAAAAGTAAATTGAACTCGATCATAAATGTTTTAAATTTCAATCTTTATTTGAAGATTTTCTTATATAATATCTTCGAAACCTGATTGGTCAAGCTAACTTTTTAGTACCTTTTAATTCAATTAACATCAGTGCTGTGTATTGGACATCCACCCGCAATTACAGATATTGAAACCTTTTGTTTGTAGACAAGGACAGTTCAAACAACTCGTACCGAGCCGGGATATGATGCCCTAATCAATCTAAGTATGACTCAGAGCGGGTGATTTTGACATTACGGTTCTATTACTTTTATGAATAGCGGAACTCGTTGAGAATAAGCAAACACAAAGTTCTAATAGAAATCTTCAGTACCATAGCACCGGTACTTGTCATGGAAACAGTATACCTCTTCTCTATTTTAACAAATATTAAGGTACATTTTTATTTTTCTGCTATCCCATCTTAATCTCAAGTTGCATTTAAGGTTGATGAAACAGCTGTACGAGACTGAATTATATTCATGATTCAGTATCAATTAAAATGTTCATACTAGACTTTGTCAGTTTTGTGTGTGTGCATTTTACCAATGAATACTTTTAATTCCAGAAGAATAACTTTTGACGTACTTTCCCACTGGAGGAGTACTAGTATTCTTCCTTAAATGTAAATAAGCTTGAGAAACAAAAATTAATATATTCTATTTCCCTTATCAGCTTATTCTGCTTTCTTAGTTTAACTTATTAGTTCGAGGATACCACTCCTGCTAAATGGTTGATGTGATGAGTATGAATATAATTAAACTTGCTTGTAACAATCATTTTCATTGGCTTAAACTTATGTTGTAGTGTAAACGATGACATCGCCGTTTGCAGTGTCGCTTTTGGTTGAAACAGGGGCCACGGTGGCCGAGTGGTTAAGGGTTTTTTTTTTCTGCGGGTACTCCGGCTTTCCTCAACCTCCAAAACCTGGCACGTCCTTAAATGTCTGTTGCTGCTAATAAACACGACGTTAAACAAAAACAAACCAAAGAAAATTGGCTGTAACAGCGGCGTAATAATTTTTAAGAAAAGAAATAAGATTCTGACAGGGTTTTTACAGGAAAAAATATAGGGATTAATTAGCTTGTCAAATTGACCTGAAAATGATCTAAAAAATTACTTCATGTGTAATTAACCTCGTTTTCCAGGTCGTTTTAAGATCAATTTCAGGTCAATTTCAGGTCATTATTTGTTCAGGTCAAATTTACCTCGAGATATTTTACCCGTGTAATCAATGTTGACAATGTAATAAATATTTGCATCGATAAAGAACAAATTAAGAAAACATAAATATATTTATTCGTAAAAGGTCATACACCAAAAAACAGTAAAACAACGGGCCTATTTAAGGGTTGCGTAGGAAAACGTGATATTATATATATATATACCATAAATACAGCAACGTATTGCATGTTGTACTTTAGAGAGCTCCGATGACCATACACAAACATTATAGTTTAATATGTGTACTATTAAGCATGCTATTACAGGATGACCAATCCTAGGCTCTCCTTGTTTTTTTCTAAATACTAGACTTCTTATGTACAACAGATGTGAATTTGGAACAGTTTAGCCGGGTTATAGTCAGTTTTATAAATCTCTTAAACCACGAGTATAGTCTCTTTCGCGAAAGATAATGTAAACGTATTAATTTCGGCGCACTCAAACTTTCGCGTATTCCTAATTATAACCAATCAGAACGATGGATAACATTATCGAATTATCATATACATGTTATGCGATTAGCGCACTGATAATTTAGCACAATGCTTCAAGAAAGAAAAGCGCTAAATTATGATTATCGCTAAAATGTGATTATCGCTAAAATAATTATGATAGTTTGCAATACTGTAATATCATGCTCTCTGTAAATGATATTTATTTGTGCTAAAATTAATTTTTAGTGCACTTGTGGAAATCAAGAAAGTTACCTGTTTACAGTGAAATATATAAACGATATTGATGTAATAACAGTGACATACAGCTTACTGTTTATATGTAAACATTTAAAAACTTAATAATTACAACAACAACAACAATATCAACTCTAGATATATATATACATGTACATTTACACAACAAAACAGGGGAGGTAATCTCAAGTGTACGTAGTATGAACGTAAATGTCGGGACCCTTCAGGGGGTTTTGAGGAAACATACAAAACAGACATGGACTGATCACTGCAGATAAAAAATCCTAGAAAATAATTCCAGATAAGACAATATCAACTCTAACTTTTAGCAGGCTAAGGAACATTTACCTGTGTTCATTTGAAAATACTCCTCGTTGCTTCTGGAAACTACAAAGCTAGTCTTTGTACCTAAATCTAATTTCATCGTTATTTATATGTTCATGTTCATCCCAGTAAAATGACAAGTTAAAAAAAAACTGAAATATTCGTTTTCATACTTTAGAATAAATCCTTGTCTCACAACTCATTTTTGCAACTTCCCTTAAATGGTCCTAAAACATTTAAGATCAATATTAATCCATTCTGACGAATGCTATAATCTGTCAATGTCAGCCGTGATAGTGGATTCTGACGAATGTTTATTGTCTCAATGTCAGCCGTGATAGTGGATTCTGACGAATGTTTATTGTCTCAATGTCAGCCGTGATAGTGGATTCTGACGAATGTTTACTGTCTCAATATCAGCCGTAATATTGGATGAGGAACCATAGAGCTGCGATGATGATCATCACAAAGGAAACCAGGAACAAGGACATGTCGACAAATGTCATGACGTCAGTCTTGGTCACGAGAGGAAACTCTTCGCTGGTTGTCCTCATGTTTTCCTTTCGGTCGTTTTCATTGACGTCTTGGCCACTTTCGGCATTTTTGTAGGTTACTTTGTTCTTTTTGCGCTTGAAACAGAGAGTAAGCCATCTTAACAATTTTGGAAATTTCGTGACGTCAGACACAGCCTCACACCGAAGTGTAAATATAGTCAGCAATATGAGTAAGCTGCTATATATTAATGCTATCAGCAAGAAGTACGACATCCCCGCCATGTTTTCTGACACTTTCGGAAGATTGTCGCCAATGAGAGTCATATAGACAGCCAGGGACAGAAACATGGTGATTGTGTATGATATCCGCTCACCTGAGGAGGCCGGGAGGAGGAACACGAACGGATTCAGGAAGCATAACAACAGTACCGGTATAGTCATTGAGATGATGAAATACATCGATCGCCTAGTCATATGTATGGAGAAGGACAGCGTCGATGAAGGCGAACCAAACCCCATGTATTGAGACACAGAAGTTTTATCAACCTCCCATTCGCCATTCGGCGTGAAATATCCTAAGAATATCTCAGTACTGCTGAAACCGAGCTTAACTTCATTCGGTTGCACACCCCATAATAACACAAGCATCTCACAATTTTGCGAATCTGCCGGAAACCGCGTCATATCTACAGAGCAACTCGATTTCAAAAGTTTCCCAGGGTACACCGAGCACGTACCGTTGTAGTTCAATCGGACATCAAATTCATCCGATCCAAATTGTTCCAGGTCGTCAGCGGAGGAAATCATGTACAGTTTTGGCCTCCAAACTCTAGATGCATTGATAATGATATCCTCCATGCCATTGTAATCAGATGGTGTCCATTTTAAACGATAGTCTGTCCAGGTTAAACCCATCCCAGCACTCATGGTGATAACACCCGCCACTTCGTCAAAGTCTAAAATGGAGAGCAAAAACATCCAGGCATCTAAGTTAACGACTTCCGTGAAGTTATAGGCCGGTCGAACCTCGCTGGTGTAGTTTGAGAACAGAGTATTTGTTAATCTGACCCAGTCGTCAATGGTTCCCTGCCCGCCCAACACCGGCCTTCCGGCAACGTAGAGCAGGAGGAAAACTACCAAGAGGTTCCGCATGGCGATGGGCTCACCTGTAACAAACAGAAGTCTACGTAAAGTCAAGAGGTCTACAACATCTTAATTGAATAGACTTGATTATCTGCCTTAGTACCATTTCTCTCCGGTAGGCTGCGCTCATTTTCGAAGCGAAGCCTAGCGGAGAGTAGAAAAACTACCTGCCTAGTTTTTCGATTTGTAATGAAATATGCAACATTTTTAAGAATACGAAATGCGTTTACATGTACCTTGAAAAATTGCCATCCAATGTTCCTTAGAATTCAAACGTAACATGCAGCATAAAGACAAACTTCGAAGAATTGTCTTCTAAACCATTAAGTTTTGATAGCCATGTGGTTTAAAATATAAATTCACGCTTACAAGTATTTTCATAACATGATTTTGGTTAATTACATATCATAGAGTCTTTGTTACATACAAGAAACATTATGATTAGTTATACGTTGCCGGAGGAATGGAAAACGACCAATCACAGCGGGTTTTACATCGAGAGAAATTGTTTCTCGTTAGTGAATGACTTCGTTAAGTACGTATGAACTTAATGACATGACATTTTGACCAGGTGTGAATGTTTACTGTACTCCATCGGACATTCAATGTGTACATCCAATGATGACGTAAGTATAGCACGCGCCGCGCGTGCTTGTTTACACGGAAAAGTTACGTACGTTGTGACAACTATGGACACCATCTAATGGTACCGCGGTCTGAGATCACAATAGAAACAATAAGAGAACGGAATCAAACGATACCTTGTACTTAGTTAGAAACAATAGTCATGTGATATTCTGGATCTTTACATAACTATTGAAGCGAGGTCATGAAACGAAAGGATAGATAGAATCGACGTTTACATTGTCATATTGACGCCGAAATCAATGGATTTGGGTATTGATAGTGACACCATGTTTGTTTGCAACTCATTCTAAGAGATCGATTGCCAATTATCGGCTTTTGTTGAAAAATTGTAGAATACAAAAGGTGTCATTATGTAGCTTCACAGCATTGTGTTGTTATCATTGATTGATTAGCTTCCAACGATCTCCGAAAAGCCAAGTTAATCTATACTCTTTATGCAGGGTATTATGTAGCATTTCGAGATGTAATTTCTTTCTTTTATGGGAATGTTTTTCAATCCAAACGTTTCAACTGTGATAACAATCTTAAACGTATGTTTATTCAATAAAAAAAGAAGAAAAATAATGTGTGGTTTACAGGTTAACCAGAACGAAAGCCGAGAGAGGTCACATTTGAAATGGCGAAAAAAAGATAAAAAGTCGTTATTGCTAGAAAAATGTCGTAATAACGAGAAAAAAGTCGTTATAACGAGAAAAAGTTGTAATAACGAGAAAAAAGTCGTAATAACGAGAAAAAAAAGTCGTAATAACGAGAAAAAAATCGTTACTGATGATTGAATCCGTATTTAAAATAAATAAAATATACAAAATAGATATATTAATTTTGTATTGCATTGTCAATGTTAGATTCCATAGCGAGCAACTATGAAAGTAAAAAGATAACAGTCACTATATATATACGTTTTTCTCGTTATTACGACTTTTTCTCGTTATTATGACTTGTTTTCTTTCGTTATAACGACTCTTTTAATACCTTGGGGTACTTCTCTAGCTCCCAAAGGCACAGAATCAAAGGACGTGATAATCAAACTATTAGGAGCATACTGATGACATACATTCACGGCAATGCTTTTTCAAGTGACCATTCACCCTATTTGCCAGACATAAGTATCCGTATGTGACTTTTTCAGTTTGTCCTTGAAGAGGAGTACCTCTGAGAGAATTTAGAGGTCCAGAAAGGAACTGTAGATGCTGCTATAGCCCGAGTGTCCTCTGGCTCTGACATGGTGTCAGGGCCAGAGGAAACTCGGGTTTGTATAATAATACAAAACATAATTATAAATATAAAAAAAACTTTGGTTTAGTTGGCTTAATGTAAGAATTGGAATTGTTAATGCATTTAGATAAAACGCTTATTTTTCCAGTGTTCATCTAAAAGGGGCCGCGGTGGCCGAGTGGTTAAGGTGTCCCGACACTTTATCAACAGCCCTCCACCTCTGGGTTGCGAGTTCGAAACCTAGGTGGGGCAGTTGCCAGGTACTGACCGTAGGCCGGTGGTTTTTCTCCGGGTACTCCGGATTTCCTCCACCTCCAAAACCTGGCACGTCCTTAAATGACCCTGGCTGTTCATAGGACGTTAAACAAACCAAACCAAAAGTCATCTAAAATGATTTCGGATTTAAATGCTGTCATGGATAGCGCGATCGCGAATAAGCTTTTCTACAAATTAAATACTCGAGAAAATGTAAAAAGATATCCACACACTCAACTCTGTGATACGTGACCTTCCAAAGGAAGCAATAATAGAGGTCGCATATGACAGGTGGTCGCTTAATCCAGGTTCAGGTAACAAGTATAGTAATAACATTGGGAGGAGATACTATGGTAAAGCGTCGCTTAATTGAGGTGGCCGCTAAGGCAAGAGAAGATATTATATTTTTGTAAACATAATATACTGCGAAACTAATTGCTCACGTTATAATTTCTGGAAAAAAAAAGAAGAAAAAAACAACAAAAACAAAAAACATTGTGCTTCAAACAGCCTTCATAGGAAATGGGCTTGAGATTTGTTTGAACTTAATTGACATTAATTAACAGGCCTCAGAACACCGAGCTGTATATTATTAACACATCACGTAAGAAATTACTGTAAAAACTTAAGCCAGCAAAAAAATAAATAATATTTTCATAATGTCGTGCTTCAGGTGATTCATGAACATTGGATTAACCACATGGACTTGAGAATTAGTTACAGTTGACATGTATTTGGACCTCCCCTAGTGTGTATAGCACATTTTGAGACGTTTTGGGGGCTAGATTAAAATTCGACAAAAAATGACACCACAGGTATATGAACACATGGGGTGTCATTTTTGCCGAATTTTAATCTGAACACCTGGGGTTTCATTTTTGTTGAATTTTAATCTAGCCCTCCAAAACGTCTCAAAATGTACTTAGTATATATAAACACCTGGATGTCATTTTGTCGAACTTCTTAATCTAGCCCCCCAGAACGTCTCAAAATGTGCTATACACACTAGGGAAAGTCCAAATAAATGTGGACTGTAAGTAATTCTCAAGTCCCTGTGGGATTTGTATGTCTGTTGTTTAAATCACGTGATATTATCCTATGTTAACCCTCCAAATACAGCTTGTCCAGTGTGTTAACGCTTTGATATAGACAATCGGTGTTACGGGGCATCTCGTCCTTCGTAAATACTGCCCTTAATTGACACTTAATGATAGATTGGATTTTAAAGATAATCTTTATTCAGAAAACAATAGCAAATGCATTGCTGATGTTTTGAACATCAATGATATCGTTAATCGTTTGCGTCATGTGTGGTTCTATAGTGGTTTTATATTATATCATTTAAACAGTTTAAGTTGAAATAAATATGTCCGCTATTCAAAGATTACGATTCTGACCGATATGAAATGAGAATTGACGACATATTTATCTGTTTATCTAAAGCAAACCCTGATATTACCCTACATGACCTTGTCATGGGAGGTAAATCCATTGTTACCAGGTGAAAAAGTTCAAGGAGTAGTAGAGTACAGCCAGCCGGGATCGAACCCGCGACCCTCGGCTTACTGGTCCGCTCTACCGACTGAGCTACAGGGAATTCCCCCCTTGCCCGAAGCTAGAAGGCGACCATACAACTATGTACAGTATATACAATTAAAACTCGGCCTGCTACACCAGGTATCCAGTGCGAATTTTTGTTTTGATTACTTTGTAATTTTTTAATACATAATCAATATTCTAAGGTTATTCGAGGACGAAGGCTTCGTAACTGGGGCGATATCAAGGGTGCTTTCTTATGACATTTTATTGAAATTTTGTGTCTAAGGTAAATTGCCTAAATTCTCACTATATAGACACCACAAATCATGTTGTCCAACTATCCAGTCACCACAAATCCTGTTGTCCCACTATCTAGTCACCACTAATCTGGTTGTCCAACTTTCAAGTCACCACTCATCTGGTTGTCCCACTATCCAGTCACCACAAATCCTGTTGTCCCACTATCAAGTCACCACTCATCTGGTTGTCCCACTATCCAGTCACTACTAAAAATGTTGTCCCATGTCCAATGTAAAGCTACCTATGTTGTCAAGATTTGTCTCATTTGTCACCACTAATCCTATGATTCCACTATCTAGTCACCCGTGATCCTGTTGTCCCACTATCTAGTTACCACTAATCCCAGTGTCCCATTATCCAGTCAATACTAATCTAGTTGTTCCACTATCCAGTCACCATTAATCATGTTGTCCCACTATCCAGCCATCACTAATCTGGTTGTCCCACTATCCAATCACCACTAATGATGTTGTCCGACTATCAAGTCACCGCTAACCATGTTGCCACACTATCCTGTCACCACTAATCTTGTTGTCCCACAATCCAGTCACCACTAATCTGGTTGTCCCACTATCAAGTCACCACTAACCATGTTGTCCCACTATCCAGCCATCACTAATCTGGTTGTCCCACTATCCAGTCACCACTAATCTTGTTGTCCCACAATCCAGTCACCACTAATCTGGTTGTCCCACTATCAAGTCACCACTAACCCTGTTGCCACACTATCCAGCCATCACTAATCTGGTTGTCCCACTATCCAGTCACTATTAAAAATGTTGTCCCATGTCCAATGTAAAGCTACCTATGTTGTCAAGATTTGTCTCATTACGTTTCAGTAAAATGTCACAGACAATTTCAAAAATCACATTTACTAATGATAATAATATTCTTGGTAATCTGCGCTTAAAACCACAACAAAGCTCCTCTCAAAACCGACAGGAACTAACATCCACGTTGTTTTCAAAACTGTATTTTGTAGCTTTATGAAATAAGGACACTCACCTTTCACTTGCTAGCTGCTGATGACGGTTCGCTCTGCCCAGTATTAATTTCACACTATACATACATACTATATATTAGTCGCGTTGGTTCCAATAAATAATTCCGGTGTCAGTGTTAGGTAAACACACCTTACACTATTCACATTAACGGAATACAATCATTATGAGACGACGTCATCTTTTACAAATCCCCGTTAATTTTAATGATATCTAGTTCATCAGGTGAACCGCGCGTCATGTGTCTAGTACCACCGCCCGAACGAAATAAGATATTACTGTTATGCGTGACGCACAGTTCATTTGGACCAATGTTTAGTCCTGATAGCCGGGTATAGGTACACAACATTTATTAATCCCTAATACAGACAGGATAGAATGAAGGGTATAAATACAATGAAAGATTGGAGCACAGATATAAATAGAAAAATCAGTCAACCATTTATCACTCTAGAAAAAGCTGATGATCTGTCGGAACACAAACAAACTTCATAAAGAATTTAAATACCTATTGGAGAGCATTTCGTTGTGAATAAGTCTTTATTTCAAGGATCATTCGATGTTATCTTTCTCCCATTAACCGATCAATTCCATGTCGTCGCAAAAAAAGCAAAAATAAATACATTTTGTAAAAGTGTATTTGAACTGGAAGTGATTGTCACTTGTCACAGCGATCGATCACTATTTAAAACGTTAATGATAACGGTACTTAATTTGAGAACGGTGTACACAAAGTCAATACACAAAAACTGAAATATATACTTTGAATGATTTTGTGTTTAATTACATCAATGTGTGTTTGTTTGTGCTGTAATTTCCTTCTTTTGTATATTTTGAAAAACTGTATTGTTTTGACAATATACATGTTCATATTTACGCCGTGGTTGATTTCGTCCTTTGATGTTGATGTCGAGGTCCATTTCGTTCTTTGATTGTGGTATATTTTGAAGATTTTTCCGTTTTGGTTTTAGTTTTTGCCTGGATTCCCATGCAATGAAGGAACTCACGAATGATACAGTGTATTCTTCTTTAGCTGTCGTAAACTTTGTGTTCACATCAATAGTATGCCATTCGAAATCACCAATGTTTATACGATCGAGTTGCAGACTCGAAAACGTATCACAGTAACTGTTCACATTTTAAAACACAAATAATACATTAACATCAAAGCGATTTTCTTACCCCATTCCGATCCCGTTAAATCATTAATACAATCGATTTGAAAAGTCAATCTAAATTTGATAGGACACAGTCATAAGAGTTCTGTAATGTTGACGACTAAAAGAAAATAGAACGGGAAAATAAAGTTCTTTGTTGCAGAGAAACACATTTAAAAATCATTTAACACGAGTGATTAAGTTTCGCTAAGTTGTCTTTGTGTCAAAATAATATGAATTTGAAAACGTGATTAATTTCCTCTTTAAAGATTGACAGGTAATCCATCAGATGAAATTGAAATCACCTGGTTCCTTTGTTGCCCGTCTTTCATAATCGAAAGTGAATTCTATCCGTAATCGGTGTATAAAACACTCATTTTGAAGTGTTTACAATAGTCTTACCTACGGATTCATAGCATTGTCTCTACAAGGTATTCTTATCATATTATATATACACACAAAGACAATATTGTAATGAAGACATTCACACAGGCACAATGGATATATCTTATTGTAATATGACGAGGAGTTCAGGAATAGTAAGCGTCTTCCTATTCATGGATGAACTTTGTTCAGCTCGAATGACGCCAGAAAATGCCATCATTCAGAAATAGGATGGGAATAAAAGCAATTTTAAGAACAGGTTTCCTTAATTCAGACGTTTGTTTTGCATATAAATAAATCAAATGCACTTCCGACAAAGTCCTTTGTACGTATATGATTCATCGTATTGCAGCACGTTAGGAATTTCCGTCAGTTTTTTTTTATAATCACTTACATCGAAGTACTGTAATTCCAAAACACAAAACGATAATGGAATTAGATATACCTTATGTTTTTCCTCTGTCTCTTCAAATGATTAGATTTATTTCTCTCATTTTTCGTGTATTTTTCCCTCTGGAATAGAATTGACCGAAAATAATGATCTGCTGAATGAAGGAGAATGGAAGTTATGTAACGTTGACTTTGTCAAATCAATAGACAAATCGAGCAATTACCAAATACATGTACCTCTATATACGGAGGTGTGATTGATCCAAAAAGTAAACAAACATTCACTTGGTCATTGTGTGAACAGTAATAATAAGTGTCACGGTTAGAGGTGCCAATGACCCTCACAGCTTAAGACTCGATGTTTAACGGACACACTTATATAAGATCAGAGATGTATTTGCCCTCACGGAACATGTTAATGGAGATATCGCGTTTCGGGATTTGAGTTAATTATACATTTGTATAAACTATAGGCTAATTTGTTTAGCGTTTAGTTGGTGAACACCAGCTTGTAGGTTCGCACAAACAGAATCGTGTGAAATCCTAGCTTTGTTAAAGGAGTATGGTATACTAAACAGGAAGTAAGATGACGTATTAACTACTCCGAACTTTTAAAATTGTTTTATTAGCTGCTATCAATCTGAGGAATACAGAGGATAGGCGACGCCACTGTAAAATATTTCAGGGTAACTTGGCTATATTTTGCATGTTATTCAGATACATTTATATATATACATTTAAAAAAAACCCTTCAAAAAACGGAGAGTTCTAATAAACCGCGAAGCGTGCAGCTGATGCTGAAAGTACAATTCGTTTTTGTGTTATAACTCCATAACATTCACATATATTCAAGTTAATCCTAATAATTTAGTTCACTGTGGAAATCACGTTTTATTAATGAACCATTTTCTTTTAGAAATAACAGTGTACTATGCCGCCGTATCAGCCAATCAAAAGCGTTGTTACAAACTGCGACATCATTCTGTACGTTATAGGGGTGATACCATATATGTTTAAGCCAAGAAAATGCTTGTTACACACACGATTAAATTATTTTATGATATTCAAAACTGCAATTTGTTTTGTCTTGCGTCATGCAGCAGGCATATTCTTACCTGTAGGGCCATTGTTCTTATTACACAATTAAAACAGTAGTACAATACAATGGTCCATATATTGAAGTGGTAAAAACTACAGGTATGAGAAATTTTGCTCAACAGACGACTTTTAACAGGTGTATTGGTATTATCAGGTAATGTATGTTGGACAATAGCCTCGTTCTCCTGCTGGTTAATTAAACGTCTTCAAGACGGGAACGTAAATATGTTAACAAATATCACGGGATACAAAAGAGCTGAAACACACACCGTATGTGATATTAAAGATACGAGAATATAATGGTAAGATATCTGATATTAATGTACATGTTTAGCTCACAGCACAGGTACTTGCCTCGATCGTCTCTCAATACGCCCAATATACATAATGTATAAACTCGGCCAGTAACGCAATCGGCCTAGGGTCATTTCGGGAAAATTATGATTGTGATTGATTCAAACATATTTAATTGTCAAAAAGTACAAAGGGATTGGGCACACGTTTTTGCAACTTATCAACGCCCTTTCCCAAAACAAATACAAAATTACAATATTTGACAAAATAAAGACTAAAGGTCACCAATTCAATATTTTTGTAACATCTTTGTAACATTGTGATTGTCGACAAACTACTCAAAATGTGTCGCTGGTCGCGATCGAGAGATACATATTTCGTCTTTAATTTGGTATATGGTTCAATTTATCATGGCCCAAAACTGTCGCTTGGCTTCATGGAAAATCGGACAATGGGCAGATTTAAGTTACTGGCACTAATCTGAGCTGTGCAACAAAGCTAATTATGTTCTCCAAAAATGCGAAAAACGGAAAACATTTTTGAATCAAATATGGATTTATAGAAGACGCCAATTTATGTTGAGCACTTTTCCCAGAAATGGACAAAGCACGTGATTTTGTATAATAAATATGTAGTAATACGATGCTTCATTTGTCCGATTGGGGGGTCGGGAAAAAATGCGTTAGACGTTATGTGCATTATGGGTATCCTGTCCGACCACGTGGGTTTCCCCGGGTACTCCGGTTTCCACCCACAATCAGACACCTGTTCCATCCGGACCAACAAGCGTGATTAATATAAGTTAATATAACTTGTTTCGCAATTGCTGTTAAATAAATAAAGTTTGCATTCAGCATTCATTGAGATGAAACCTCTCGATAAGGCGAGTCAGGTATATAGGTATCGATATCTAAGCGAGAATCTACCGTTAATAACTGTTTGGCAAAAGTCCTAACGAGTATTGGAGAGATTTTATAGGACCTTATGATCTAGTTTAGTTCTCATCGACGTGTAATTACCTTGTCGATTTATCTATACATTTCAATGAGGTCCGGCCTTGTTTAACTACTATCAGTGAAATTCTATAGGCCGATTAAATACTAAAATTACAGATATGTACTACGCTTTCACGCGGAAGCAATTAGTCTGAGTCAACATAGCAATAGTGTGCTTAACACTCAGTTAATGATGAAATAGAGAACGAATTTCCTCAGTTCGGTATTAATTATGAGAAATATAATACATTTTAATGGATTTGTCTCTGTTTTGGAATTCTTGAATATTTGTCTTTTAAGTAGTAACCAGGGTCGCACGATTTGATTAATGTTTTTTGTTTGTTTGTTTGTTGGCTTTATCGCCGGTGAACAGCAAGTGCTATTTTTGAGGCGGGATCGCCTTGTAGTAGTTGGTGGATACCTTACAGAACAACATACGCGTTGACATCGTATACCAACCAGAGAAGTTAAAGTAAAGTGTCTTGTCCAATGACACAACTACGACTGCACGGATCGGCCCGTTTCTCAGCTTCCCGAGAAACACAAACCGACACAGGTAGGGATTGATTGTATTGGTCATCTAAGATACACACTATGGACGCTGTATGCTCATATATTTAGCTGAATAAGAACAAAAAGAAATTGCAAACATCAAATTTATTTGTAAATATTTTTACCGTTTGAATAACGTAGCAATAATTCTGAATTAAAGTAAATTTTAATATACTGTAAACTTGGTTATTTTCGCGGAGGCTAATTTCGCGATTTTGATATGTAAACTATACGCGTTTGGGTAATTTTCGCGATCGATCCACCTTCGTTTGTAGTTCGAGATGATGCAACTTGATGTCATAATAATACGCGTGGGGGTAATTTTCGCGATCAAAAGGACTCCGTGTAATTAGCGTAAATTTTCCCCTCGCTAAATTTCCACGTTTACAGTACTCGTCATCTTAAAATTTTCAAAAAATGTTATATATACATTGTTTTTCAAAGTAACGTTTAAAAAATAAATCATTTCAATGATGAAATTGTTTATACAGATACCAGAGAAAAATGCATACCCGTTATAGAGCTAAACCTATTGTTTGATTTCTAAATATATCAACAATCATCACCGCCATTCTGTGATTTTATAAAATATCGACATTCATTACGACATTCAATGATTTTATAAATCAAAAAAGGGTTTCATGTCATGGAATTAAAGAATAGAAAACAAAATGTTTCTGCTCCATTGATGGATTTAAAAAAAATTATTTTGTAGTAATGTTGATTAAATTGAATCTAATAATACATTAAAACTCTTTATTACTGAGATTTCAATCTTTTTAATATGACGGGACATTATAGCCTAAACGTAGCTAGTCAAAGGGAAATAACTCTTATTGACTTTTCGAGTTCAATCGAGATATTTAACACAGTGGCAGGATAATTATATAACAATAGTACACAAGTGTCGCAAAAATTATAACAATAAATCTTTTGTTCATTCACAATCACAAAATTAAGTGAACGACATCGGCACCACATGTGGCGCGTTCCATCGTGTGTCCTGTTATATCATTGAATTTATAGATCCTGATATTAATGATATGCTGTTAAAATGAACATTTCAGCAAGTATCCTGAGATTAAAAAGAAATTTAATTAATTAATTCATTTTTTATTATATTCTTAATTTCTAACTTTTACAACTTGACCTATTTATCAAAAGTATATTCGTATTTATTTGATTTTCTTCTTTATCGGGTTTTGTGTCCTAGGATTTTACCACCGGAACAAGGATGTTAAACCCCATCAATCAATCAATCAATCAATCAATCAATCAATCAATCAATCAAACAATCAAACAATCAATCAATCAATCAATCAATCAATCAAACAATCAATCAATCAATCAATCAATCAATCAATCAATCAATCAATCAATCGGATGGTGTTCATTAGTTAAGCCTTTTGCGTCCAGTTGTTCAAAAGCTGATAAGGCTAATCACAATTTAACAAAAACGATTTGCTACACATATTGAAGCTTTTAATCAAATACATATTTGACAACTTTCTTCTCTTTTCTTTTTAGTGACAATAAAAATGCTGAAAACAGTGCTAATTCACGCGCTTTTAACGTATAGACTATATTCTTCTTCTTCTTCTTCTTAGAAACTAAAGTGAATATTATCCGCTGAATATCATCAATACATCAATATTTTCTTTTATATACATATAAATGAGATTTCACGGGGAACCATTCAATCATCCTCTATAAAGGATACACGTATTTCTGTCTTTGAATAACCAAGTATGGATTACTAATGTCGATGTACAAGTATAGACTGTCATTAAACTGAAATCAAAGATAACACTATTTATCTGATACCAACCGCTTACTGCAGTCTTTAATTACCACAATACTGCATGCAAAGCTATAAATTTCTTATGGTGAATTTTCCATTTCTTTATAGCTAGGTTATAGCTTACCCAACATACGATGTTATGATTCATGAGATCAGTTTCAATAGATTTTCGATTCCCGTGAGAGACGTCGACTATTGGCGGTACAAAAAAGAAATTACAGAGGATGAGTTGGATTACGGATCGAGTGGCAGTGTAGTTGCTACAAGGAATTCGGGAAATAGCTTGTTTCCTGTAAAGATCTCGCATGCTACTGTACGGTTTGTATAGCACTCGATGATATGTTTATGCCATGCAAACGAGACGCGTCTAACTTCATTCGTTGATATTTCATACTATTAATAAATTACTTTTTTAAAACGAAAACAACACGGCTAACATCAAGAGCTATGATGACAGAAACCGCGACTTAATTTATTTCTCAATAAAGAGAAATAACGAGATAGTAAGAAAGTGTTATTTCATGAATGAAAAATAATATAGCAGTTAAACACCAAAAGAAACGCAGAAACGTATGACAATCATCGATCCACTGAAAAGTACATCATGAATTTGTGATCGATGTTGTTAGTTTTTCTCAAATGAATTTGTAGGTATTCATGCAACAAACGTACTGGTCAATGGTTCCTCGAGAAATAACAAAACTATTTCAATCCGTTTGGCTACTAATGTGGTTAAATATATCTGTATAAATTGGTATATATTGAGATATCTTACAGCGGTATAAGCTGCGGGTATTTCTGGCTAGGCGATTAGGGTGCCGTAGATCGTGAGTTCGAGGCCCGGTCAGGGCACGAGTCATAAAGTTGTCTTCTTTCGTCGTTTGTGTTACGTTGTTATATAGCTATTTATATTAACACAATGTATCATATATATGTGTTGCTGATCAAAAGGTAAAGATTTGAACTTTCATGTCGTAGTTGTATACGGTAATGAATATTAGGTACAGTGTATAGAATGCATTTGTATTTGCATATTTTTGTTTTGTTTTGTGTTTTTGTAATTTTTTTTGCATATATTTCACTTAGGGTGCGCGCTTATGAAAATACCAATATGGGCCACATACGAAAGTTCATGTTCTTTATTAACTTTGAGTCTTCCGCCTCATCAATATTATACACATACATAATATACACATTTACATAACATTGGCAATATTAAATAAGAAATATCTTTATAAAAGATAAACGGCATAGTTTTAATGCTGGTGGTTATAATGTAAAACTAGTGGTGAAATAAATTACTAATGCGTTTCAGCACGGATAACAAAATTATATCAGTTTGAATCATTTTTGGTGAGGATAAGACTGCATTTGAATCAGGAATATAATTTTATTAATGTGTTATTTGAACTGATACATCCACTTATTTAGCTTGCAAACTAGAATCAGAAAGTCTTAATAACTGTGATTCAATATGTGACAATCCTGTAACGCTTAATGAATTGAAGCTTGCATTGCGCGAAATTAATTCTGGGAAAGCTGGTGGACATGATGGTATAGTGGCGGAACATTTAAAGCTTTTGAACGATGAATCGCTTGTCATTTTAGTAAAAATTTACAACGGAATAATCTATACCGAACATTACCCAGGGCATTTCAAATATGGTGTTGTGATCAGTCTGTTCAAAGGAGGGAAGAAAGACAAACTAGATCCGAACAGCTATAGGGACATCACCCTCATTCCTGTTATTCAAAAAATGTTTAAAAAAATCCTCTATCAAAGAGTATGGAAGAAATGTTCTGAACTGGATTTTCCTCATCCGCTACAGCAAGGCTTCCGTAGTCGCTGTGGTAGTATAACTGCAGCATTTGTGGCAAAAGAGTCAATTTCTCATTATCTAGAACAGGATTCAAAAGTATTCGCTGCCTTTTTGGACAACCAGAAGGCATTTAATAGTGTATGGATAACCGGAATGATGTACAAAATATACCATCTTGGTTTCAATGGGAAATTTTGGCGTCTTTTGTTTGACTCTTATCGAAACGTTGAAGCGTCTGTGCTTTAAAATCAAATCCTGAGCAAACGGTATCCGGTGTTGCAAGGCGTCGGACAAGGAACAATTTTATCTGCTTGGTGTTTTTTGGTAATAATAAATGATCTGATAGCTTGCAAACTAGAATCAGAAAGTCTTAATAACTGTGATTCAATATGTGACAATCCTGTAACGCTTAATGAATTGAAGCTTGCATTGCGCGAAATTAATTCTGGGAAAGCTGGTGGACATGATGGTATAGTGGCGGAACATTTAAAGCTTTTGAACGATGAATCGCTTGTCATTTTAGTAAAAATTTACAACGGAATAATCTATACCGAACATTACCCAGGGCATTTCAAATATGGTGTTGTGATCAGTCTGTTCAAAGGAGGGAAGAAAGACAAACTAGATCCGAACAGCTATAGGGAC
Source organism: Pecten maximus (assembly GCF_902652985.1). Lineage (NCBI taxonomy): Eukaryota > Metazoa > Mollusca > Bivalvia > Pectinida > Pectinidae > Pecten > Pecten maximus. The sequence continues at coordinate 8,768,747 of NC_047031.1, read as the reverse complement.
ATCACCCTCATTCCTGTTATTCAAAAAATGTTTAAAAAAATCCTCTATCAAAGAGTATGGAAGAAATGTTCTGAACTGGATTTTCCTCATCCGCTACAGCAAGGCTTCCGTAGTCGCTGTGGTAGTATAACTGCAGCATTTGTGGCAAAAGAGTCAATTTCTCATTATCTAGAACAGGATTCAAAAGTATTCGCTGCCTTTTTGGACAACCAGAAGGCATTTAATAGTGTATGGATAACCGGAATGATGTACAAAATATACCATCTTGGTTTCAATGGGAAATTTTGGCGTCTTTTGTTTGACTCTTATCGAAACGTTGAAGCGTCTGTGCTTTAAAATCAAATCCTGAGCAAACGGTATCCGGTGTTGCAAGGCGTCGGACAAGGAACAATTTTATCTGCTTGGTGTTTTTTGGTAATAATAAATGATCTGATAGCTGAACTTGACACTTACAATCACGGTTTGAAAGTAGGAAATGTACATGTTCCGGGTGTTTTGTTAGCGGACGATACCATGGTCCTGGCCGCTTTCCCGGACCATCTTCAACATGAATTAGACATTGTACATACATATTCATGCAAATGGAGACTTAATTATAACCCACAAAAGAGTAACGCTATGCAGTTTACACTAAACCGTCAGAAGCTGACATTTAATCGCACTGTTCATCTTGGCGAGAAAGAACTGTCCTGGGTAACGAGCACCATTTACGCAGGAGTTAGCTTCGTATATAACCTGAAAGACGATGAAGGCATACTCGACTCATGTAAAAAAGGAAGACGTACGCTTAATTCCCTTGTAGGTGTTGGCATTCATTATAATGGGTTAGACCCCTTAACGAGTAAGACTATACTTACTTCTGTGGTTATTCCAGGGATAGTATATGGATGCGAATTGTGGAATAATTATACCCAAAAAGCAACTGACCAAGTAAATGTAACATTAAGACACGCTTGTAGGCGCTGCGTTGGTCTACCGCAACGATCATCTACTGCGGTTACCTCGCAATGTATCGGTCTGATGGATCTGTGGAGTATGGTAGAAGAGAGAAAGCTGTACTTTTGGAATAAGCTTGCAGATGGCAATGTGTCATTTGTGTGGTACCTCTTATTTGTCGTCAGATTATGTAGCTTCATTTATGGCAACACACTTAAACGAAAGATGGGTTTTATCCAAGATGTTTTTAAATCAATGGCGAAATTCCAAATCGATATGTTTTTCAAAGAACAGGTTACTGACTTTATTTCATATCCGCAGACTACATGGAAAAGGTTTATCAAAAATGTTATAGCATATTGGTATTATGATAAATGGAGACATGATCTTGCATCAAAAGTGAAACTAAAACGGTATAGTGGAATACACGTATCGATGGGTCCTAACCCCTTTCTGAGTTTATGTTCAAAGTTTCCGAAACATTGCTGGAAATTAGTAGACCTTATGCTCTTATCAGTGACTAATGTAACCGAAGAAGTGATATGTAGATTGTGTGCGAAAAATAGCATCGATATCGCTGCGCATTTACTTACTGAATGCCCAGTACTCTATATGACACGCGATGCTTTCTTAGAGCAGGTTGTTAATGTAATAAACGTAAAAGATTATGTAAAATTTTCATTTCTTGAAGACAATGTTCAAACTGACTTTTTACTGGGATGTCGTACGCAGGTTCAGTTGGATGATGAGGAAGTGAAACACCTATGCTGGTAGTCTCAGACAGGATTGATGTGCTGCTCTCTGATATGAACTCAAAACTATAAAAAAAACCCTTAATCAGTGTAATCTGATTTAGAAACTAAAACATTCTGATGATTTGATGATTTGATTCAAATAATTTATGTATTGCATTTCGTAACTAAGGTATTGTATTTATGTATTGTTCAAAATCTCTGTAAAGAGGAAATAAAGAATCTGTCTGTCTGTCTGTCTGTCTGTCTGTCTGTCTGACCAATCAAATACTTCATCTTGTCCAGTAACGCCACCTGTCTGGCCAAAAGAATATTATACGGCTATGCCGAAAAATGATAAATACGTGCCAGAGACAATTTACTCGGAGAGCATAACAAAGTTAATGAAATTCTTTTTGCATTGTCGCTTTAATATATTTGGCAAATTTTTCTGTCTTTTGTGTTTTGTCCGTTAAATAACGGTATCAATTTAAACATGCTTGGCTTTTTAAATAGTCACTTTTCAAAACAATGTATATCAGAATAGCATTGACATTTTAGAATAAAATGAAATTCATCCTCGACATCATTTTGATTACATACAGTACAAATTCTCATGTGTCCCTGAATATTTTAATAACGACCTTTTTCTACATTTGAGTCGTGAGCTAACAGTCGAATTTTAGTAATTCCTTTTAAGTACCCTTTCCCTCAATTATCCAATACTTAAAAAATCTAAATTTCTTTAAAAATGTCAATTGCTATCAAGTTCTAAATAAACCATAGCATCACAAGTATTTTTTCGAACACCAAGTAATTGTTTACAGAATGTAGTATGCAGTTTTTCAACGTCAGGTGCTTAATGAAAGCCACATATTTCTGAACCATAACTTTTAATACTGTTAAAATATATATCAAAAGCTGATAGCTGGGTTTCAATATCAAAGCATTTTTTACGACATACATTCAAAACTGAAAAGAAATCTTTCTTATAATATCTATGGTACGAGTTTAACATTTTCTATGAAATACAGAAAACAATTTTTACCGCCAATTTCACTTTCTTCATCTTCGGGAATTAGATGATATCATCAATTATCAGTTAAATAAAGTCAGTTTCTTGTCTTTATTTCTTCCAATAATCCTTAAAACATTTACATATGTATGTCTTATTCAGAGTTTTAAAGTTCGTTAGCACTTGTATAATCACTGACCCAGTTAAACGTACTAGAGTATATGTATTAACGTCCTAAAGACGTAGTTCAGATCGAAATCAGATTAACACACGGGAAAGATAATCTCCTTGTACAGTGAAGCGATATAACATTTCCCTGCCAGACATTACTGAAGGATCAATACGCTTACACGTAAGTAAACAGACATGAAATTAAGTTATTTTTAAAAAAAGAATTGTTTTTACAGTATAATATCATATGAATTGACGAACAAAACGTCTAGTTCTTCTGTAAAAAAAAAAAAATCTTGTAAGAATGCTTTATCAGTTGATTTGTCAAAGAGAAAGGCAAGTTTTGTTATATGAATACCACAAAATGTGCATGATATTTAATAATTAATAATTAATTTCGTAATGGACAATATATATATATGAAACGCATTAATTGATCCGCCACCGTTTCAAATGTATTTCAATATTTCTGTAAATTACAGGGGTCCAGTTTATACTAACCAGTATGGCCGCAGCTTGTTTACTATTCGTCCTGATACTGTGTTGTGGGGAACCGGTGCTGGGACGTAATGGGACGATGGACGATTGGACTAGGCTGACTAACACACTGTTCTCTAACTATTCGAAAGACGTGTACCCTGTATACAACCTGAGCGAGGCTCTCTCTATAGACACGACGATGTTCATTCTTTCAATTATGGAATTTGACGAAGTATCGGGGGTCATCACTTTAAATGGGGGACTGATCCATACTTGGACGGATTTTCGTTTGACATGGGACCCCAGTGATTATGGCGGGATCGAGGATATACTTATAAGTTCCTCCTTGGTTTGGAAACCGGATGTTTTCTTAGTTTCGACCGCCGAGGATATGAGGCCGTTCGATTCGGGAAACTTTGATGTCCGAGTTTATTACAATGGGGTTTGTCAAGTTGGCCTTGGAAGAAGAATGGTGGCCACATGTTCTGTCAATATGTTAAAGTTTCCGTTTGACGCCCATGAATGTGTTCTTCTGTTCATGCAATGGAGTGTTTTCCCAGAAGAAAGGGTTCTTGGCTTCACACGAACAGATCTGATGTTGGATTATTATACGGCGAATGGGGAGTGGACATTGGCTAAGTCTTCTGTTGCCATGTCAGCCACTGTACCTGGTGGTCTCTGCTTCACAATACACATTACCAGGAAACCGATATATTTTACATTGTCTCTGATCATCCCAATCCTTCTGTTGTGTTTCCTGAACCCGTTCGTGTTCCTCCTTCCAGCCTCCTCCGGGGAGCGGATTTCCTACACAATCACAATGTTCCTGTCAATGGCGGTGTATATGTCAATAATCGGTGATAACTTGCCGAAAGTTTCGGAGAACATGGCGGGGATGTCGTTCTTCTTATTAATATCACTTATATACAGCGGTACACTGATCATACTGACAATATTCACTCTACGGTATGAAGCTCTTGCTGAAGTCAAAGACTTCCCGAGAATTATCAGACGAATAACTGTCTGTCTCAAAAAACGGAGAAAGAATACTGTTATCAACGTCAGACCTTCTGACCCAGAGGAAGACAGTGGAAAGGTAGATGTCAGTGATGATGTTGATATATCCAAAGATGACGTCATGCGTTCCATAGACCTGTCATTGTTTGGAACGTCATTAATTGTGATCGTGATTTTCATTGGTTGGTTTTTCTTCAATTTGTTATCGTAATCCATCTTAGTATACCACAGAAAGTCAACTGTCACTATGAATTAATTGAAGTCAGATGATATGTAAACAATTTATATATATGTGTATATTTATTTTTTACTTTTGACATTTTTATTCAGATTTTCCACACAAAGTAATTACATGATACAGAAAGAAACAAAGACAATTTTCACACACAATTTATATTTTGTATTTTCATGCTTTGTTGGGTTACCTTACCCTTTACTTACAATAAACGGAATATTGTTTTATTATCAGACATTAGAATTATATTTTGTTTTGCGATTTGATCCGGAACAAATTTCGCGCACGGATAAATTAACCTAACACCGTCTAGGTGTCATTTGTATATATCAACGTCACTTTAGAATTGATACAAAAATATCCATCTACTTCATAGAGACCTTACAACCCGATCTTTAGACACCCTGTCCGGAGCACGATCTGAAGGTATTGGGGTAAACATGGCTGACGGACATGTGGATTAGTATTTTAATGTTGAATTGCAGCCAGATTCGATTGTAGCTCAGGATGAGAGATTCGATTGTAGCTCAGGATGAGAGATTCGATTGTAGCTCAGGATGAGAGATTCGATTGTAGCTCAGGATGAAATATTAGATTGTAGCTCAGGATGAGAGATTCGATTGTAGCCCAGGATGAGAGATTCGATTGTAGCTCAGGATGAGAGATTCGATTGTAGCTCAGGATGAAATATTAGATTGTAGCTCAGGATGAGAGATTCGATTGTAGCCCAGGATGAGAGATTCGATTGTAGCTCAGGATGAGAGATTCGATTGTAGCTCAGGATGAAATATTAGATTGTAGCTCAGGATGAGAGATTCGATTGGAGCCCAGGATGAGAGATTCGATTGTAGCTCAGGATGAGAGATTCGATTGTAGCCCAGGATGAGAGATTCGATTGTAGCTCAGGATGAGAGATTCGATTGTAGCTCAGGATGAGATATTAGATTGTAGCTCAGGATGAGAGATTCGATTGTAGCCCAGGATGAGAGATTCGATTGTAGCTCAGGATGAGAGATTCGATTGTAGCTCAGGATGAGAGATTCGATTGTAGCCCAGGATGAGAGATTCGATTGTAGCTCAGGATGAGAGATTCGATTGTAGCTCAGGATGAGAGATTCGATTGTAGCCCAGGATGAGAGATTCGATTGTAGCTCAGGATGAGAGATTCGATTGTAGCTCAGGATGAGAGATTCGATTGTAGCTCAGGATGAGAGATTCGATTGTAGCTCAGGATGAGAGATTCGATTGTAGCCCAGGATGAGAGATTCGATTGTAGCTCAGGATGGGAGATTCGATTGTAGCTCAGGATGAGAGATTCGATTGTAGCTCAGGATGGGAGATTCGATTGTAGCCCAGGATGAGAGATTCGATTGTAGCTCAGGATGGGAGATTCGATTGTAGCTCAGGATGAGAGATTCGATTGTAGCTCAGGATGAGAGATTCGATTGTAGCTCAGGATGGGAGATTCGATTGTAGCTCAGGATGAAATATTAGATTGTAGCTCAGGATGAAATATTAGATTGTAGCTCAGGATGAGACATTCCAATGCAAAACTGGTTGAAAGATTCGATTGTAGCTCAGAATGATATATTTTATTGTAGCTCTAGATGAGAGATTCGATTGCAGCTCAGGATTGGAAATTCTACGGATGAGACATACGATTGTAGCTCAGGAGTGAAATATTTGATTTTACAAGCACCACAAACATCTATCATGTTTACTCTGTATTGTTAATGACTGTTTTAATGTTTTTGTCTCAATACGAAATAAAATCTATTGTTAAATATTCAAATGTTTCCTTTGTTCTCGAGAGTAATTCTTGATAATACCTAAACATTTTAAGCAGTATTGTCGAAACTTTATTGTAGTGGTATGTTTAGCTCATAGATACATTTTCAAAATTAAATGTGGCTCGATAACGGGATACTTATGTATTGTTTCTTAAATATATATAATTCTGCACAGAAATCAGCAATGTCACGTGATATTGAGTGTCCAATTAGAATAGAGATGATGTGAGTGGCGCCATATCAAAGACAGTGTCCACGTTGGTGATTCCTTAATTGTAAACACTATTATGGAACAAACACCCGTAAAGGTAGAAGCTGCAATATCAATACGATGATATAAGTGAACACCACTGTCACCACGTAATTTGTAATAACGACGCAATTTGTAATGAAAATTTCAAAGTTTTTTTTACCGGATAAATTGTCATCAGATGGAAAGATAATCTTCACTTGGTACATGTTTCGACCTAATTCTATAAGAAAAATACTTATTTATTGCTTATAATGACATTTGAAAAGTTATTACAAATTGCGTTGATGCGCACACGTCTACCAATCAACCAATCCGAACACGTCTACCAATCAACCAATCCAGACATGTCCACCAATCCGACCACGTCTATCAATCCACCAATCTGTCCACGTCTATTAATCCACCAATCTGTCCACGTCTATCAATCCACCAATCTGTCCACGTCTACAATCCACCAATCCGAACACGTCTACCAATCCACCAATCTGACCACGTCTACCAATCCACCAATCCGACCACGTCTATCAATCCACCAATTCGGACACTTCTACCAATCCACCAATCCGGGCACGTCTACCAATCCACCAATCCGGACATGTCTACCAATCCAACAATCTGGACACGTTCACCAATCCACCAATCCGGACACGTTCACCAATCCATCAATCCGGACACGTCTACCAATCCACCAATCCAGCCACGTCTACCAATCCACCAATCCGGACACGTCTACCAATCCACCAATCCGGACACGTCTACCAATCCACCAATCCGGACACGTCTACCAATCCACCAATCCGGACACGCCTACCAATCCACCAATCCGGACACGTCTACCAATCCACCAATCCAGCCACGTCTACCAATCCACCAATCCGGACACGTCTACCAATCCACCAATCCAGCCACGTCTACCAATCCACCAATCCGGACACGTCTACCAATCCACTAATCCGGACACGTCTACCAATCCACCAATCCAGCCACGTCTACCAATCCACCAATCCGGACACGTCTACCAATCCACCAATCCGGACACGTCTACCAATCCAACGATCTGTACACCAAACTCACTTATCGCAATCATTTGGAACACGGTGTCCCCAAATGACTGTAAATATAGATGTCAAAAAGTAACCTTAAATATATATACACCTCACGTAATATGTACTTGTACTAAGGTGGTATTACTGCTTATATAAACGGATATTTACTGATAACTTCTAATGTACATGTATAACGTGATAGATTATCAAAATGATTTAAGGGGATTTATTTATTAAGTTAATACTATGCCTAATTCCTTAAACTATTTCAATGATAATAGTCACATTCATTCTTATAATGCAGCCTCTTATATGAAACCGCTATTCAAATTAACTGTGATTTTTGCGGTTTTTATTTGAAACTTTCCTACATAACATTCAAAATTCCAAAGTTACATGGTTTTCGGTTACAGGAAGGAGGTTACTTGGTTAACAGTCTACAGCATAACACTATCTAGAAAGGTAACAGTCGTCATTTATTCTGGACCCGATTTCATCATTGTTCCTTACTATAGGACATTCCTTTACTTATAATTTTCCTTAGGAAAGCATTACAGAATTTTAAGAGGAAAATCGTAGTCGAAGCACTTTCCTTAAATTGAGGTATGTTTTTATGGGGTATTGTTAGTTAAGAAATTTCCTTAAATTAAAGTAAATAATTTGGATGAAACTGGACCCTACTTTCGGTTCATCAGCTGACCACCACAAATCTACATCCTGTTAATGTAGTTGTGGTTGAAAAGATCTTAAGTCATATCTGTATCTACTGTAGGTACAGGACTACTATTACTCCCAACAACATTCCACGGGGTGTAAATAAAAATAAACAAAAGGGGTAAACAAACCACTGCAGCAGTCTCTTTATTATATATTGCTTTATTTAGGTGGTAATTTCCCTTCCTCATCAAAAGAATAGCAAATAACAATACTATTTCCAGAATATCAAATTTGTCTATATGATAGAAGTTATACAATACAACCAATATGTTATTTAAAAGTGAGACGTTTCGATGACTATACTGTCACCTTCATCAGACCTATGTGAAGCGTACTACCACAGGCATATGTAGTATCCGAGATGGTAATAGACTCAACAAACTATTTTAGGATGTTTTGTCTCTATCATGATCCTTTGGATACATGTTCGAAATTGTGTGACGAGATGGTAAAAGATTCGATCTACTCAGAGGATGTTTCGTCTCTATCATGATCCTATTAACACCAAGTTCGAAAATAGTGTGACGAGATGGTAAAAGATTTGATCTACTCTGAGGATGTTTCGTCTCTATCATGATCCTATTAACACCAAGTTCGATATAGTGTGACGAGATAGTAAACGATTTGATCTACTCTGAGGATGTTTCGTCTCTATATTGATCCTATTGTCATCAAAGATAAAAAATATCAAATAGTTCCAGAAAATAAAACAGATTTTCTGCCTAATTAGATATCGTAAATACACACTTATATTCTAATGCTGGACTCAACACATGAAGGAACATATAAGTATTGATCTATTGGAGCACTAACACAGGCTAATCTAAGGGACTCTAGGGTTACTGTAAACATCGGCGTTCTTTCTTTTGTCCGGATGCAAATTAAAAAACGGCAGAAAATTTGTATTGTTTAATGAAGAGTTTGATCAACAGTTTCAAGCTTATCAAGCAGTATCAAGGTAGCCGTCTATTAAACAGGTGAGTTTTTAGAGAAAGACACACTGACAAATGTATTCAATGTAAGTATTTAAGTCTATCTTTTTCAAGATTTCAGCATAACGCTCTAATAGTAGATTCAATTTACAAATCGTATTTCAGGGAGTTATTATCACCATGGCAACCGTACGACTTATTTTCGTTCTTCTTCTGTGGAACAATTGTGGACAGTCGGTGCTGGGACGTAATGGAACGATGGACCACTGGATTAGGCTGACTAACACACTCCTCTCAAACTACACACGAGAAATTTGGCCTGTGTATAACTTCAGTGAGGCTTTAACTGTAGATATCAGAATGTTTATGATGTCCATACTCGACTTTCGACGAGATAGCTGGTGTCATTACTATCAGTGGCGGCGTCCTGTTAGGTTGGAACGATTTTCGTTTGAAATGGAATCCAAGTAACTATGGAGGCATTGAAGACATCCTCGTCAAATCGTCATTGATGTGGAAACCAAGTGTGTTCCTCGTATCAACTGCTGCAGACCTAAGACCTTTTGATTCGGGAAAATTTGACGCGAGGCTGTTTCACAATGGATCATGTTTTATTGCTCCGGGAAAACAAATGAAAGCCTCTTGTTCTGTTGATGTGTCCAAGTTTCCTTTTGACTCCCATATCTGTGATCTACTTCTCATGCAATGGGATACTGTTGGGGATGAAATTAAACTGGTGTACACACAAACAGTATCAGATTTGTCATATTATACGCCTAATGGCGAATGGGATTTAGTCAAAACGTCAGTATCCAATTCTGTTAAATTTGAAGGTGGTGTCAGCTTCAGAATTTTTATCAGGAGGAAGGCAATGTATTTCGCCTTGTCTCTGATGGTCCCAATCCTTCTGTTGTGTTTTTTGAACCCGTTCGTGTTCCTCATCCCGGCCTCCTCCGGGGAGAGGATTTCCTACACAATCACCATGTTCCTGTCAATGGCGGTGTATATGTCAATAATCGGCGACAGCTTGCCGAAAGTTTCTGAGAACATGGCCTTCATGTCATTTTTCATGCTTATTGTTCTCATATATAGTGGAATACTGATATTATTCACAATATTTACACTCCGCTGTGAAGCTTTGTCTGACTTCAACGAGTTCCCGGAATATCTCAAAAAACTTACCATCTTCTTTCATAAACAACGTCGACACCGTGCTTCTGAAGTTTTTGAAGTGGATGACAAAGAAAAAAGTGAGAAGGATGATCCAAAGATTCACTTACAGAAAGATGACGTTATGCGATTGATCGATGTTTCCTTATTTGTGACGTCATTATTACTTATATCAGTTGTCACCATTTGTTTTTTCTCTGTTCTGTTTGCGTAACTTGACACTACTGGACATTTAGAGCATTTATATATCAAAACGGGAATATTTCTACGTCATGTAATGTCTCGATAGCTTGTGTGGAAGGTAGTATGTGATCGTGGAATTTTTTGTCCTAACGTTATACAATCTCAAAAATGAATTGAATAATATAAATGTTACTAAATATTTAAGTGTTAACAGATATATATTAACATTTAGGATTAAAATTAACATGTGTATCTAAAAGCACATTTTTTTTTCAAAATATGATGATATGTATAACCTATATACATAAGTAAATGGTTTTACAATGCTAGATTTAATGCTGGCACAAGTTGCATGTTCTGTGTTTGATGCTGAGGTCGATGTATATATTATATAAGTTGTATGCTGACAATACAATCGGGTTTTGTATGATGCTGAGGTCCATGTACATTTTGTGTATATAGTATAAAGTACATAGTATGTATAAGTTGTAATTTGTGAATAAAACTAATTAAGATATCTTTCTGATGGGTTTGTCATAGAATAACGCTCAGTATGGTATCGATAATAGGCTAGGAATAGACCACTTCTTCGCGGTCCATAAACCAATTTATTGAAAGGGGCGTTTCTGGTACCTGTCATATTGGAACAATTCCCATGATAACCTTAAAAGAGAATATCTTAATGATTTTTTAGATAAGTATTACCTGTTCCTCATCTTGTAATAGTTTACAGAAAAGTTTAAACATGAGCAGAATTATATTTTAAATCAATTTCTCGGTATCATTGAAAAAATAATACGAAGCGATTGTTTCGTATTTCAACAGGAAAAAATAGTCGATAATGACGAAAACACAGGTACCAATTATACTATGGGAACTAGCTTATATAAATAAAAAGTTTGGATTCCATTGATGTGAGCTGACGACGTGTTTGGTATCGACTTCTAAGGAAATGTTCCAATAAACTTGGGATATGTAATATTTACATTTCATTACTGTTATAACCATGGACAGCCGTTATCGTTTAATTTGTCCTCAGTATGTAAAGGTCTCAAAACAAAGGTTCACTAAACAATGGCATTGTACCGTGGGTTAGGTTGCGACACCTGGTGATAACACCATTGTTCGGGGAGATGAACCCAGGCCTCCCCAATCCTGGCAACTCCTATCAAATACAATTACTGCTAGCCATCAGTGTATACACACATCTAGGATCCTCTGACCGCTAACAAAACAATGCTTTGTTTATCAATTTTTAGCTCACCGGTTACGAGTAACCGAGAGCTAATGCTGCCACCCCGGCGTCCGCGTCGGCGTCGGCGTCGGCGTCCCACCCCAAAAGTTTTTGGAGTAAGTTTTTGGAAAGCTTGTAAGTCCAAAAGTATACACCTCATGCCCTTCTAAGTTGGTTTATACATTCATTAGAGGTCTAGGAATGATGTTATGACAAAATTATGCAGAAAAAAAATTGTGCTTTTTTCGCATTTTACCATTTTATGGACTTCACATTTTGCACCAAAACTCATTTTAAAGTTTTGGGGGTAAGTCTAAAAAAATACACCTATCACCCTTCTAATTTGGTTATACATTCATTAGAGATCCAGGGTATCGTTTCACAAAGCTTCGTAACTTACGAACGTTCGTAAATATTTACGAAAAAGTTACGCAAAACTTACGAATTTCGTAAGTGCGTTTCACAAAGGTGTTCGTAACTTTTTTCGTATCTTACGTCAAAATCATACGTTCTCCCGGTAAAAATATACCACTCTCTAACTTGGAGGTAAAAAAGGATGACACTTATTGGGTGAAAATTGTACGCCGGTCTTATTCCCGGGTCACGTACACAGACTATGAACTTTATTTTGTTCTATCAAAGCAACCATATTATTGATAGAAGATCACTTTTTCTATAAAATTCCAATTCTTATTGTTTATCATGCTTTAAAACAAACAGAAACAACGCAATTTTCACAGATTTTGCTCAATGCCCAAAGACATACATAATGTTCTTAAAATAGACCATATTTTGGCACAGTCTGCGAATATGCGTACAATTAGTTTCATGACAATGTGTATTTTGCCGGCACACTCCTCGACTTTCAAAACCCGGTTTTAACCTCAAAACAATCGCTCACAAGGCATAGTCGTTCTCTTATGCTAATTTGTAAATGAGTACGACGTCATTTTCTGTTCAAAAGGGCATGCCTGCGCACGATTTTAAATTGTTTTCGTAAGTTACGACAGGGTTGATATGGCGTAAAGTTACGCAAGGTTTTTGCGTAACTTACGAACGTTCGTAAGTTACGAAGTTTTTGTGAAACGCTTAGTAATTCGTAAATGTGACTTACGCAAAGTTCGTAAGTTACGAAGCTTTGTGAAACGATACCCAGGAGTGATGCTGTGGCAAATCATGCAGAAAAAAATGGCATTTTGCTATTTAGTGGACTTACTTTTTTTGACACAAAAACTCACTTGAAAGATTGTTGGGGTTAGTTTTGAAAAGCTTGTATGTCCACACCCTTCTTGGTTTATACATCAATTAGAGGTCAAGGAGCGATATTATGTGACTTACAATTTAAAATTACATGCTTATACATACATAAAAAATGAATACATAGTGCGATTGCTGCCGCCGGTGACCTTTCGCAATCATTGATTGCACTTATTAAACTAGTGATTAGACGGCTTCCCGTCATTCCACTGAATCTGTATTATCCTCATGTTGTATTCATTGACAAATCCTGCGATTTTCTTCAGTCGCATTAATGTATTAATTTCGGTGTTAGGTGATTAGATTTATGTCTGTAAGACTACTGTGATCGTTGATAAACTGAAATAGAAATCAAAGTTAATTAGTACTTATCCAGACGAATTCTAACTGACAGGGATACTTAAATCATGGTCAATCAGCACTGACCCAGTCCAGTTCCATCTGACCTTGAGACTGAAATCAAGGTCAACTAGCATTGATCCAGTCCAATACCAACTGACTTGGAGACTGAAATCAAGATCAATTAGCACTGTTCCAGTCCACTTCTTACTGACTTGGACAATGCTGAAAAGGTCAATTACAGAATGATTTCCCAAATAAAATTGGTCAAATCAATCATGCTTGTAATACTACTTCAATTGAAGTTTCACGGAGAAGGCGAAGACATGCACAGATGTTCTGTTTTGGGGTTTAAAAGGGGCACAATTTCTTATTTATAAGACGGCGATATCCATACCAGTCTAGGGTTATAATAGGTTATTTCATAGACGACCCCCCAAAACGGCCTATGACATTTACACGGATATGACTTTATATTCTGCCTCATCCGCGACAGCCACCATGCAAATTTAGGTCAAATCTAAATTTTAGAACGTGTGTAATGACAATCTCTAATCTAAAAAAACAATGTTACCAGAAGAGATTATTGTGTAAATATTAACACCTTCCCAAGGTTTTCATCAACCGACCTATCACGAACAAAAGAACAACCCTGTGCTGTGTTACCGTTGATATCCGACATCTGTCATGGAAAATGTGCCAAAGGGAACACATCACTGAACACCAAATCAAACGTGACATGCAACCTCTGCAATGATGTGACTATCCAGAAATGGAAAATTAACCACTGGAAATCATTATGCTTGTCGTAATGCTAAGTTGTAAAAAATGTCCAAGATGAAATTTAAATTTCATTCAGGTGAGCGCTATGATGAAATATAACTGTTTCAGTGACATGTCAATGATATTAGCAGGTATATGGTTAATTCAATTCGCAGTTCTAAACAATCAATTTCTTTAATTGTTTTTGATTAGACGGACTTCAATTCGGACCAAATATTTAGGGTAGGACATTTCAATATATCACAGCACTCTATGTTTGTGACCTTATATATTTAATAGCTTACACAAATCTATTTATAGAACGGATTATGGATTATGGTGACTTGTCTTATTAGCTCTAATACGTGTGGATTAATCGACAGTACTAGGGACTAGTGGAGGACGAATCAGGCAGTGGTGCAGCGGAAAGTTCACGTTGAAAGGTTAGTTTAAAAGTAGTTAAAATCATAATTTAATATTACGATATACAAAATGTATAGAGAATACTTGGTCAGTGTCTTAAAAGATAAGCTGTCTTTTGGCGAGGATAAAGAAAGACAAAAATGGAGAGCCTTGCCATCAAAAATAAGCATTTTTAAGTGAAACAGTATCAACAATGTCCCAAATATGTTCGCCTTTTAAATGTTGTTTCACTTGAAGTAGGTCAGTCGAATAAACGCACGTGCTTAGATTCTAATATACAGCTGTTTTCCATCACTGCCGTATACAGCAAAAATATACATGGTGTATATGGTGGGTGTATTCCGACAATGCAGTACTTGTTGCAGGATAAATGCTTATACAAAGTTGTAGATGCGATTTGTAATGCTGAATAAATATATTATGGTATTTTAAAAACTTAATTAATATATAAATAATACGTCATATTTCAGTGGCCATTTTGTACCTACCATGGCTACCATACGGGTATTTTTACTGCTTGCTCTGTGGAGCAGCTGTGGGCAGTTGGTGCTGGGACGTAGCGGGACGATGGACGACTGGATCAGGTTGAACAATACATTGTTCTCTAACTATTCAAAAGAGATTTATCCTGTTTATGACTTCAATGATACACTGGTTATCAATACAGCTATGTTTTTATTGTCCATTCTCGATTTTGACGAAATCGCCGGAGTTATTACCCTCAATGGCGGTGTGGGGTTCAGCTGGACCGACTTTCGTTTGACATGGGATCCAAGTAACTTTGGAGGCATTGAAGATATACTCATCAACTCCACATTGGCGTGGACTCCGAAGGCGTACTTATTGAATACTGCAGAAGACATGGAACCATTCAATTTGAAAGACTTTGGTATCAGATTGATGTATAACGGAAACTGTTTTATTGCTCCTGGCAAAATAATGAAGGCGACCTGTTCAGTGGATATGTCCGACTTTCCCTTAGACTCGCACTTGTGTAGTATTCTCATAACACTTTGGGGTGTACACATAGACGAAACTCGTCTGGGATACAACAGTACCGAATTCATTATGCAGTATTACACGGCTAATGGTGAGTGGGATATTGTGGACACATCAGTAGCATATTCTACAGCAACTGTATATGGTGTCTTTTTCAATATAAATATCAAAAGAAGACCGATATTTTTTGCTTTGTCCCTGATAATTCCAATTCTTCTGTTGTGCTTCCTGAACCCGTTCGTGTTCCTCATCCCGGCCTCCTCAGGTGAGCGGATATCCTACACAATCACCATGTTCCTGGCCCTGGCTGTGTATATGTCAATAATCGGTGACAGCTTGCCGTCAATTTCTGAGAACATGGCTGGTATGTCGTTTTTCTTGTTAATAACACTGATATGCAGTAGTTCTCTGATCATATTGACAATATTCACTCTACGCTATGAAGCTCTTTCTGATGTCAGCGACTTCCCGAGAATTATCAGACGTTTGACTATCTGTTTCATGAAGAAGGGAAAGAATAAAGTAAATGCACGGATTCATTGCGTGGACGAAAAAGAAGAACAGAGGGAGACAGACGAAATTGATTGTGATATTAAGAAAGATGACGTCATTCGATGGGTAAACTTGTCATTATTTGTGACGTCACAAATAGTGACGATGATAGTCATCATTTGGTTTTTCTGCCACCTTTTTACGTAAAAATTGTATTGAAGACAAATCTGCACAATGTATTTTGGTAACACAATGTATTTTGGTAACACAATGTATTTTACACGATACATCTAGAACTGTTAACACACACAATGTATTTAGTGTCTACATTTTGTATATTATCAATTCAGGGATAAATACTGTAGCTAACGGTATTTATGTAAACTACTGTACAATTCATTTCGTTAGGCTAACTTCTAAATCCCAGACAGATAAGGTCAATAATTATTTTAGGCCAAGTCAACGTTACAAGCTTAAAAGATTTATCATTTTGCAATCGCCTCGGTATGATAACAGATATCATGAAGGGCATATTCATTTATATTTTGTAACTTGATGTTGAATAGTTTTGGATTTTCACTCTTCTAGTGTATGCAGTACATTTGCTCTGCATTTTCCCATTGACACAATGCTATGAGGCAGTTGCCACCATACGCCTATAACGCCCAGTGGGCCATGTGACATTAGAAGAGGCGGGATTGTTTTTTTTCTGTTGGTTTAGTTTTTTTCAAAGTTGACGAAAATGGTAAGACAATGTAAATATAAGTATTGATCAGTGGTTTTAATGTTGTTATAGTCGATATGACAGCAAGATGTATGGTGGGCACCCTATCGACTATAACAACATTAAAACCACTGTTCATTGCTTACATGACTTCATCGGACAATATATTACACCTCCTCTGAAATGCCATAAATAATGCAGAGCACTTGAGATTATTGAAAAATATCACGGCGAAGACTGCATATTGCAAGGATAAAGAAGGCTATCGGTCTGACGCAGAGATATTGCTGTTTTGCTATGAGCTGTTCCCTAATGAACATTTGTTTTCGCATTGCTTGAGCTCAAAATCCTGGAGGAAAGTTACACAACTTAAGACGAATTTATATAAATTATAAAACTTGTTTCCGAGAGTCTACATGTAATTTGTCTTGTGATATACTGTATGTCTACTATTTTACTACACATATAAATGGAACAAATTTTCTATAAGAAACTTAACATTCTAATTTTAATGATTTCCGTTCTTTATAACCTTTTGTGCTTATCGAAGAGTATGATATCAGTGAAAATTAAGTAGCGAAAGTTTTAACATTTACATCAGAAATCTTATCTTGATGATGATTGGTACGTCGACTGTTTGCTGATAAATGTTTTTTTTTTTGCCATGAAGCACGGCCAAGAATATTTGTTTAATTACTATCAGAAGAATATTTCATTTGCTGTACAGGTTTATTTATATTTTTTTGTACGTTTATTAATCATTTGTCTTTTAAGATGCTACTCATCAGCGTGTTTTCTCTAAAATTCTTTAACGCATGATCAAATCATCTCACATCAATTGTGTTAGTTGATAAATAAACGGTTCCAATTATTAATGCGTTTTGAGTTCATTTTTAAAGAGTGAAATCTTAGTAAGAACATTAACAGTTTTGGAAGGAAGTAGCATGCATCATTTTGATCAATTTAAAACTCTCATTGCATTAGTATGCTATGCTAAGTCCTGGGCCAGTTGTTCAAAATCTGATTAGTTAAATCACTTGATTAGTGAACATTTCATTTTTCATTTATTGCAAAACTGGTGAGTATATAATCTTTGAATTATGCCAGTTTGAAGAGAATTAAGAATTACAGAATTTCATAAAGTGTTGTCAAGTTAGTTCTACCAGAAATTATTATACATTGAAAAATGTTGTTAAAATGTGATTAGCCTAATCACACTTTGAACAACTGGGCCCAGGTAGGATGTCTGTTGGTGACAGGACTATATCTATTTTCCCCATGAGTTCAAGGCTTTGTTGTGTCAGTGGACACAACGGACACTTTATGCCTCTTGGCTGGTGGAAATGACCTGATTATCACCACTACTTCTGTCTGTATAATTATCAAGTTGATCTAATTGATAGTAAATTCAGTGACAATGATATATTGGTTTACTAGACTTGTATCTGCAGGATCCCGCAAGGATCTGTCCTTGGTCCCTTTCTATTTCTTCTTTTCATTAATGACATCACCAATAATGTAACCCCTAATATAAAACTCTTTGCTGACGACACCGTCCTCTATGTTATAGTACAAAATAATAATGATACACCTGCTAAAATGATTAATGATGATTTAGCTTCAGTTTCTGAATGGGCTGATAGATGGCGAATTCCCTTTAATCCCAATAAAACAAATGAATATTGATTATCCTCATCCACAAGATGGAATTCACAACCACCAAGCCCAACATTAAATGTTAAAGGAACATGGGTTAATTACATCTCAAATATTTATCAGAAACATTAGATTAAATATACTTCGTGTTCTAAAATGTTTAGTAAATTGGAAAACATTAAAAACTTTATGTACTTCATATTTTCCACCAGTATTGGAATACACTGATGTTTTGTCCGACAACTGTAACAAAAATGAATATGACCTTCTCGAATCTGTCCAACTTGCTGATATACGCATACTGTAAACGTACTTATTTTAGCGCAATCAAATTTTAGCGCATTTGCAGATTTCAGCCAGTTAGCGCAATGATGAATTAGCGCATCCACAGAGCTTTCTATAGAAATAGAACGTACAAAAAGTAATTAGCGCAATCATAATTTAGCGCAAGGCTTCCAGCACGAAAAGCGCTAAAATAAAATTACCGCTAAAATATGTACGTTTACAGTAATACCTGGTCTCAGAAGAGGTACTCCTCATGATATCTTATATACTGAAACACAACTAGAGTCATTAAGCTCATTGAGACAAAACCATAAACTAATACTAATGTTTTGATAACTAACTTATCACTTTAATATCAAACAGTCATTTGAAAATGTAAACAAAATGTCTTTACCTCCAAAAATGATAGAGTTTTCAGTATACCTCAATCACGAACTACTAGCTTTAGAAAAGTTTCTCTCCTTCAACAATGACTATGTGGAATGCAATTGGTAGTATCGTGAGAGACTCTTTTTCAATTTCTTCTTTCAACATAATTCTAAGTCAGCTTAGAAATTATAAAATTGATTTGAAAAGTGATTAATTTCAAGATCACATGACTGACCATGCTTCCTGTGCGTTTGGTGCACCTGGGGAGGATACTGCGCATGTATTCTTTCGTTGTTCCTTATATTCCAATTTTGGACATCGTATTACATATAATTAAAATATATTTTGCAAAGTTATATATATCTTCTTAATGCGATATTCTCAATTCAATGATCATTTTAATAATTCTAATCTTTATCATGTTAACTTATATATCAAATGTTCTAAGCGTTTTTCTAGTAAACATGATACAATGTAAATACTTATTTGTAGTAAAGATATTATAAATACAGATATACACTTCTATCTCTACCAAGTTTTTTTTTTTATCTTTGTGTATTGTACATGTAACATCAGGACTCCCAGTTGACCCTTGGCTTTCAGCAATTTCTGTCCATCACTACTATGATAAAAATTCATAGAAATAACT
Organism: Pecten maximus; assembly: GCF_902652985.1. Taxonomy (NCBI): domain Eukaryota; kingdom Metazoa; phylum Mollusca; class Bivalvia; order Pectinida; family Pectinidae; genus Pecten; species Pecten maximus. Next base: position 8,748,882 of record NC_047031.1, on the reverse strand, counting down.
TGATTGTAAGTATCTTATGTTGGACGTTACTGTTGAAATGTAATTTGTTAATTTTTTTTTGTAAATGTTTTATTTATCATATACATGTATATTGCACAAAATAACCATGCTATTTTTTGATGAAGGAACAAACATAAAATGATAACTTTGGCCATTGTGTTTATTTAGCCAAGAGGGCGTCACTTGCTGCCCACACAGCAAAGGTCGTCAATAACTGCCCACACTTCATCAAATGTTGTCAATAACTGTCCACACATCAATAAAATGTTGTCCATAACTATCCACATCAATCAAATGTTGTCAATAACTGTCCACATCAATCAAAGGTCGTCAATAACTGTCCACATCAATCAAAGGTCGTCAATAACTGCCCACACTTCATCAAATGTTGTCAATAACTGTCCACACATCAATAAAATGTTGTCCATAACTGTCCACATCAATCAAAGGTCGTCAATAACTGCCCACACTTCATCAAATGTTGTCAATAACTGCCCACACTTCATCAAATGTTGTCCATAACTGTCCACATCAATCAAATGTTGTCCATAACTGTCCACATCAATCAAAGGTCGTCAATAACTGCCCACACTTCATCAAATGTTGTCAATAACTGTCCACACATCAATAAAATGTTGTCCATAACTGTCCACACATCAATAAAAATGTTGTCCATAACTGTCCACACATCAATAAAATGTTGTCCATAACTGTCCACACATCAATAAAATGTTGTCCATAACTGTCCACACATCAATAAAATGTTGTCCATAACTGTCCACACATCAATAAAATGTTGTCCATAACTGTCCACACATCAATAAAATGTTGTCCATAACTGTCCACACATCAATCAAATGTCGTCCATAACTGTCCACATCAATCAAAGGTCGTCATTAACTGCCCGAATATAATAACAGTGCAAATTGACTGAAAATTGAAACAAGAAGCTTTCATTGTCAAAGATATTTGGTGATCAAGGGGTATCAAATAGTCATATAATAGTATGTCGATTGTACTTATATATGAATCAATGATGAAAAACGAGTAGTTCATTCTAGGCACACAAACTATTTCGAGCCACCACATATGTATAACCAATGTAGCTGCTCAGAAGCCAAATAAAATGCTTCAACGAGCACTTGTACATAACAGCAAGGCCCAGGGGCCTCGGTAGCAGAGTAGTTGAGGTGTCCCGACACTTTAACACCAGCCCTCCACCTCTGGGTTGCGAGTTCGAAACCTACTTGGGACAGTTGCCTGGTACTGACCGTTGGCCGGTGGTTTTACTCCGGGTACTCCGGCTTGCCTCCACCTCCGAAACTTGACACGTCCTTAAATGACACTGGCTGTTAATAGGACGTTAAACAAAATAAACCAAACCAAAAGCAAGACCCAATCAAGTATTTTTCAAATGCAGTCTTCCCTAATGCTCAATGGAATCTGCAAGGAACAAAACAGACACTGAAATACATTCAAAATTAAGGTATGGTTGGACGTTTTTTTTGTTCACCGTGACAAACAGGATGCGATTGGTTACTTTCAGTGCACGACAAAAGGTCTACGTGGTCCGCATATTTTACAACATAGGAAGGGAGACAACTCAAACTTACGAATACAAATTGTACAGCACTCTATTAGCAGATAAAAATAGATAATCCAAATGTTTCAGTAGTAATGACTTCACGTGGTCCAGACGGACCAGGTTATTTGGTATAATTCGCTGTGTATCAATTTCCGTTGGCATTTTGCGCTGTTCATTAATATTCTTGGGTATCATATGCCGTGGATTAATTATCTTGGGCATTATTCTCTGTGTATAGATTTTTATGGGTATTTTATTCGCTGTGTATCAATTTCCGTTGGCATTATTCGCTGTTCATTAATATTCGTTGGTATTATTTGCTGTGTATTAATTTTCGTGGATATCATTCAATCTGCATCTATTTTCGCGAGTATTGTTCACTGTATTAATTTTCGTATGTATGATTAGCTGTGTATTAATTTTCGAGGGTATTTTCTGTTTTTTTTTTTTTTATTTTGCGGGTATAATTCGATGTGTTTAAATTTTCGTGGATATTATTTGCGGTGTATTTATTTCTTAGGTTAATTAACTGTGCATACATTTTCTTTTTTATTATTTGCTGTGTATTGATTTTCGTGGCTATCGTTAGCTTTGTTTTACTTTAATTTTGTATGATTCGCTGTGTACTTATTTTCGAGGGTATTATTTTCTGTTTATTTTCGTGGGTATAATTACCTGTGCAGAAATTTTCGTTTGTATTAGTTGCTGTGTATTAATTTTCTTATGTATAATTCGCTGTGCATAAATTTTAGTAGGTATTATTCGCTGTTTATCAATTTCCTTGTGTATATTTCGCTCTTTATTAATTTCCGTGGGTATTTATTAGCTGTTTATTAATTTTCGTGGGTATTATTAGCTGTGTGTTAATATTCGTGCTACATCTATTGACCATGAATAAAGCAAAATATTCCAGAATTGATCAATGATGCTAAATGCATAATAGAGGTAGGTATTGATCAAGTTGATGCCATCATTGTCACCGGAAATATCATAATATACGAACCTATCACTCATATTTACTGATATTATTGTCCTATTTTAAAGAACAATAGATGATAAAATAGGTTTATTTGCAAATTGTCGAAGCTACAACTAAAAGCATTTTTCAACTGTTTAACTGTACGGGATAGTCTGTTGTTATCACACATGTCGATAACATTTTCCACGGTGACATCCTGGGACCATTAAGCTGATTGTTAAACCTTCAAAAGTCGCTTCATCTTCCCATTTTTTCTATATATTGATTGGTTTAACATGTAACAGTGATACTATAAAAATCACAGCCATTGATTGGAGCGTCCTATCGGCAGCCAGAGGGATTTTTTTGCTGTAGGTAATGTATTTTCCCCATTGTTTTAACAGAAGTTACAAGAAAGTGATATAATTCGTTTTAAGTTTTTCTTTGCTTAATTTAACATTTATTATTCAAAAGATAACCTTCAACATATGCGATAATAGTTAGATCATCGCAATGCTTTGTCTTCTCGCGATTGTTGAAAGTGAATTAATTTGATGTGGTAGATTTTGATAATTTTATTACTCGTAACATCATAGGCTAAGGAAGGATCCATTTATCATGTTTTGAAATGTATTTATATGTTGTTGTTATTGTTGTATTATTGTTGACATACATGTAATTCATATGTTGTTATTATTGTTGACATAATCTATTTTACAGACGTAAACACCACCCAACAACAATAAAATAATCAACATGGGAGGTGAGAGAATGACAGTGATGCTAGTTTTCTTGTGCTGTAGTGGACAGTCGGTGCTGGGACGTAACGGGACGATGGACGACTGGATTAGGTTGACTAACACACTCTTCTCCAACTACACCAAAGCGATGTACCCTGTGCACAACCTCAGCGAGGCTCTGATGATTGACACATCAATGATGCTGTTGTCAATTACAGACTTTGACGAATTGGCGGGCGTTATAACAATCAATGTCGTGCTAATTTCAAGATGGACTGACTTCCGTCTAACGTGGGATCCTAAAGATTACGGAGGGATTGAAGATATATTCATCAATGGGTCAAATTTGTGGAAGCCATCTTTGTTTGTGCAATCGACTGCACAGGACCTGGAGCCTATTGGCTCTGATCAATTTCACGTGAGGGTTAATTTTACGGGGAAGTGTCTCGAGTTACCCGGACGACTTGTACGGTCCTCATGTGCTGTGGATATGAGAAGTTTCCCGTTAGATTCTCACGTTTGTGACGTCATCATCAGACAATGGGGAGTCTATGATGATGAGATAAAACTAACATATACTGAAAACAGAATTAATCTGTCCGTATTCTCACCTAACGGGGAATGGAATCTTGATGAAACACTCGTATCATACTGATATGTTCGGCGGCAGGCCAACAAATAGTCTCGTTTTCTCCCTTCGTATTTCGAGGAAGTCTAGATTTTTCATCATATCTTTGATTAATTCCTGTTCTTCTTCTTTGCTTCCTCAACCCGTTCGTGTTCCTCCTCCCGGCCTCCTCAGGTGAGCGGATATCATACACAATCACCATGTTTCTGTCACTGGCTGTCTACATGACAATTATTGGCGACAACTTGCCCAAGGTTTCCGACAACATGGCCGGTATGACGTACTTCCTGTTGTTTGCACTGACATACAGTGGAACGCTTATCTTACTTACAATATTAACACTGCGCTGTGAATGTATTTCTGATGTCAGCAAGTTCCCGAATTCTTTGAGGACAATCACACGATATCTTTATACGACCAAACAGCAGCATTCAGAATTCCAACTAAATGACACGGACAGGAAAAAGGAAGGAGGGACGAAGGGACAAACACAGTCTGGAGAACATGGGTGTATGTATAGTGGTTATCAATTACGTAAGGATGACGTCACTAAGTTAATTGACATATCGCTATTTGTGTTATGTTTTGGTTCAATTCTGGCAGGCACTATTCTGTTTCTCGTTCACTACTATACGTAAGCTTAAACTGTAGTATCTGTCACAACATGGTATACATTCTTATTGAAATCCAGATCATCACTCTCACTCCGTTATATGAACATCTAACAACATCCCATACGGGGCCACGTTAGGGTGACCTTTTGTATTAACCAATGAAATGGCTACTTCCAGAATGTTGGAAGTGAATTTTATATGTGCGAATAAGCATGACTAGAGTACATAGTGTCAATTTGCTTCAAGTCATTTCGTGCCAAAAAGCATAAATACATGCTGTGTCGAAATAGTTTGATTCAGGTGCATGCTGTGACGAAATGGTTTGCTTCGATGACATCGACAAATTGACAATTCGCCCTGAAAGTTAATTAAATACACATATCACAAAGGTCATCAGAACGTGACCCCTTATGGGATGTTGTTTGAACATCTATATCTTATCAAGATTGCATGATATAATGACTTAGACAACATTATGTATTCGTCAATGACCTCCAGCCCTCCACCTCTGGGTCGCGAGTTCGAAACCCACGTGGGACAGTTGCCAGGTACTGACCGTAGGCCGATGTTTTTTTCCCCGAATACTCCGGCTTTCCTCCACCTCCAAAACCCTAAACCTTAAATGACTTTGGCTGTTAATAGGACGTTAAACAAAATACACCAAACCAAATCGTCAATGATATACAAAAAATGGCGAATTATTGTTTACAAACAAGCATGTCACGAATGGTTTGTCCAAATATTTACTTTTTACACATTTGGAATTGCCATGTTTTGTTTTCAGGACGTACATGTATTTGAAAGTTGACATTTCATTTGTGTATATGACAAAATTGAGTGTTTGACAGATATTATCGTAACACATATTGTGTACTTGTATATATGTAAAATAAATACAACCAATGGCATGACCCATTTCAGTTTTCTCTTCTATGTCCTACATATTGTAGACATTTTATATCAAACTTCTTTTTTTTATTTAAGTTTTGTTGTCACATTCACAACATACACAAATATGTAATATTTGAGATATGAATAATGAAGATATTTATAGTGAAAGATCAATGTATGTCTTTCACCATATCAATGAAATAATAAAAAAAATACCTACAACAGTCACAAGTATTAGCATTCCAAACCAATAGTATATTTTAACATACTTTAATTGCAATGCCTTTAAAGCAAGTGGGTTGAACTTAAAGATTGTATCAATCAATTTTATTTACAGTTTCACTCATATTTCAATATTTTGATGTGTCTCTTATGAAAATCAATTTTCGCTTTACCATGATCTGATCTGTATTTTTTTAGATTCGAATATCACATTTACTTAATCCACATTCCTCTTAATAAATAAATTAAAAATAAATAAATAAATACATAAAAAAAAACAAGTTTCCATTCAGAGACTTAATACTGCTTTGTGAGTGCTATGCTTAGTGTGAGAAATTTCTTTTTTTTAGATTAAGCGTTGATATAACAGCTGGAGTTGCAACATGTGACATATTAATATATTGAAATATCAATGTTTATATTTCGAAATTATCAATGGCGTTTTGTTTTTATTGATATACATATACACGGAATTTAAATCGCCCTAAATGGTAAGAGCTAATAATCTATATCACAGCGCTCTCTCGAAATTTACTGATGTAACACATTAAATGTTTCGTTATTTAACAAAGATTCACATCGCAGCTGTTTTCGATAAAACAATAGGCGGTTATCTTTCATTGTTGAAATCCTCGCTCTTTCCCTTAAAATACCACGTGGTTGTCACCCAGTATTTTCATTCTTAAGTGTTTCATTATCTGGTGTTATCAACTCCAGTCCTGTCAGTTCTATCAAACACCATAAACCTTTTTATAGACAAAGATAGCCAATATTACGACACTATTTATAAATTTGTTCCAATGTCCTTGTGTTAAGACATTGTTGACATGCGTTTACAGTGATAGTGGAGTTCGCAAATGTTCAATCACAACCGACACATCTGATAATGAGAATCAAGTTAATGAAAATGACATATTTTGAAGTAAATTAAATGCTCACATTTTTTTAAACAATAGACTCATTACAAATTCTCCATTTAAACATTCGTAAAGAGTTTGAATTTTGTACCCCCCCCCCCCCCCCCCCCCCCTCCGGACCCGGTTTAAGACCGAGTTTGATTTCAATATTATCTTTTCCCGGTTTAAGACTGAGTTTGATTTTAGTATTATCTTTTACAGGTTAAAAACAGAGTTTGATTTTTGTATCCCCCTCATCCCGGTTTGAAAATGAGTTTAATTATTGTATTGGTTCGTCCCGGTTATAGAGCGAGTTTGAGTCAGTCCATGTTTACACCTTCAGCATCGTTGATGAATTGTACCATGCATGATGTAATGTTTACAAAAATCATGTATGCGTAAAGGGTTATAACTTCTATGAAATCTCGGCCTACATGTAAAGACAAAGTGGTACAACTTCTATGAAATATCGGCCTACATGTAAAGACAAAGTGGTACAACTTCTATGAAATATCGGCCTACATGTAAAGACAAAGTGGTACAACTTCTATGAAATATCGGCTTACATGTAAAGACAAAGTGGTACAACTTCTATGAAATATCGGCCTACATGTAAAGACAAAGTGGTACAACTTCTATGAAATATCGGCTTACATGTAAAGACAAAGTGGTACAACTTCTATGAAATCTCGGCCTACATGTAAAGACAAAGTGGTACAACTTCTATGAAATATCGGCCTACATGTAAAGACAAAGTGGTACAACTTCTATGAAATCTCGGCTTACATGTAAAGACAAAGTGGTACAACTTCTATGAAATCTCGGCCTACATGTAAAGACAAAGTGGTACAACTTCTATGAAATCTCGGCCTACATGTACAGGTAAATGGGTATAGCGTTTAGCATTCAAAGATTTCAGTGTCGATACACAAATTCAGTTATTGTTAACTATAGCAGTGGAGTTTTGAGAAGAAATTGATAAAAACTGTTGAAGTTGCCCGGGCAAGAGTCTATCTAACGAGCAACATCTTTTAATTGCGTCGAATGTGACTACAACCACAATACACAGATAAGTTTAATTAAGGCGGTGTAACGGAGATCGGCAATACTTTATAGCCAATACATTAGTTTTATTGAATATTAGATATACATTATGATTAGATATACATTAGGATTAGTCATTGTTACGAATTAGTCTTCTTGAAACCATTTTAACTATAAAATATCGACATAGTTAGTATGAACATTATTTTAATTTCGGTCGATATATGGTTTTATCGACCAGAGACACATACTGACTGTACCTCATTATCGTCTGAAATATTCACATTTTGCATGTCTGTGTGTGTGGGGGGGTTGCTGGCAACGGCAATGGTTTTTTAAATCATGGTGAAATGACCCCGGGGTCAAAATAACGGGGTGTTCTCTGAACGCCAACATTTTATTTAACAATAGGTAGGTGTTGTTTCAGGAAACAATGGGAGGGTAATTATATACTGCTTCATATAAGCTGTCTTTTTTTTTACCTGTACAGTCACTTGAGATTTACCTGTGTTTTACAAATCATACAGTAGAATTGTATTTGTTTTTTCCCCCATTTTCTTAGAACACACATGTATGCATTCAACAAAATGAGCAATTAAGTAATATAGAACATATATAGTTTTAAAAAATAGCAACAAATCTATGTAATAACAACATTTGTTCATAAATGTACTTATATTTGCCACTTACAGTTCCATCATAGCACTGAATAGTTTTTGCTAACTAATTACTTGAAAAGTTTATTTCACCAATCTCAGCACTAAGAAATCTATACTTATTTATTAATATTGTACACATAAAATACATATTAATATGTTAAATGAACAATGCATGTTAATATTCAAATGGAAATGATTAAATATATATAATAAAAAGCCTTACATAGAGAAAGTAAGAATATCTGAAATAAAAACTTACATGATATTACATTACATTACAAAATATGCATATAGAAAGTTGAAAATGACTGGACACACATACATGTACATGTACCTCTCAACAAAGGCAATATAGGAAGCACCTATGGAAAACCAATCCACGTTATAATGCAAGAACAAACCCCATTCTGATAATGTCTAGCAGAATACTGATTTACATGTTGATATGGACTCTAGATCTCTGTTTTTGGAGCTTGACTGTGATATCTATCTACGGATGAATTTAAAAGTGCTATAAAGCTTCTGAAGGCATACGGCATTGACAGTCTCAATATTACAACGAAGATTTCGTAAATCAAGCCTTGCTTACTATTTTTAACAATGGTATTGGACTCTGGTGGAAATGGAGGCCTTTTACGAAATGCATTTTTTGACGGAAAGAAAATAGAAATTAACTTAATCGGGTTTTCTTCCCAATTGTGTATACCCAGTATTATAATGTAATTAAGTATTGATTAAAGCTATTTAGTACTAAGAACTGCATTGAGATACTTTTTTAGTATTAAAATGTATTATTGACAATGCACGACAAGATATGTTTACATTATTTAGTAGATTATATATCACTACAACGTTATCTATATAAATATATACCAAAACGTACAATAATTGCTTTGAGTAGAAAACGTTTATCAGCGCATACTCTGAATATTGAAATTCGTCGATATAAGTGAACGCCTGTGTAGAGTTTGCAGCTCTGGTGACATAGAAGATGAATATCACTCTTTGCAATATGTCAAATGTTCAAGTCCTGTATTGAGAGGTAGTCAATAACATGCGACCAAAGTAGTAATTAGTAGTTATTAAATGTGTACCTGGTTGTACAATGGAACATTCAAGTTTTGGAAAGTTATATTTTCAGGTATATTGCTGTTTGTGCAGACTTTTATGTAGCTGTATATATTATCATCAAACTTTCTAAAGTAGTGAAATTAGTCTCAATTAATTCAAATTATCCATATGCCTATATGGAAATTAATGTTGCAACGAGAGAGTTAAACCATTTGATTTATCTAAATGCAAATGTATATATATTTTAAAAATGAGCATAAATGATTTTTTAAGACTTTAATAAGATAAAATAAAATCATAATTTTGAACATAAAGATAATTTTCAAGCAAAAAAATATTGTATTGTCGTTTTAAATTTGAAACTAGATATCAAATAAAATAAATATTTTTGATATACATATAAATACATGATATTTAATTATAAATCATTAATTTCACCTACAGGTAGTATCAACTGGTAATTTTTACAGGTAAATGACCTGTTGGCATTGAGACTACTTTTAGGGAAAAGACTATAATCGCTATCAAAACAAACTGCCCTACAGGTAAATTCAAAATGTTGGCGTTCAGAGATACACCCGTTCAGAGATACACCCAAAATAACATTCTGGTGAAATGACCTCGGGGTCATTTCACTATGATGTTATTTTGACCCCGGGGTCATTTCACCAGAATGTTATTTTGACCCAGAGGTCATTTCACCAGAATGTTATTTTGACCCCGGGGTCATTTCACCATGATTTAAAATACCATACTACACCAGTTACTTATTTATTAAATATTTAAAAATAAATTCATCTCGTACTGCTAAATTGTACATAATGAAAAATGACATCCGGAAACTGATCCAGGCCATATGTAATTTTAAAATACTGATCCATTGAATCAAATGTCATCAGTTCAGCTGCAGTACTGGCGCAGAAATCCTGGGAAGCTAGAATCACAAATTTGAAAGAGGCCGAAGAGGGCAGAAAGGTTTTATAATTGATCTTGGTTTTTGTTTTATTTTTCTTATATTCATCCTTCGCAATGACTTTTCTTCACTTATTATATATGTATTTTGGAGGATAAATACGGTACTAAGGGAGGGGGCTCATTGGAGGATAACGCCGATGTGGCGCAGTGGTATAAGCTGCGGGTATTTCTGGCTAGGCGATTGAGTGCCGTGGTATAAGCTGCGGGTATTTCTGGCTAGGCGATTGGGTGCCGTATATCGTGAGTTCGAGGCCCGGTCAGGGCACGAGACATAAAGTTGCCTTCCTTAGTCAATTGTGTTCTATGTTACATACACATGCATATAAATATATATATTATTCAAACACTTAAAATCACAATAGATATTTGTACACAATGCCTTGGCTTCAGCCCATGTTTTCTTCTCGGTGTTAAATTTGAAGAATAAATCACCACGTCGTCCCCAAGTCGCAGGGCACCTAACGGTTGGGTAATCAATGGAGTACAATCAACATTTCCTGATATCATGTTAAAACAATTCAGAAATTGTAATGTATTGTTTTGTTGTTTTTATTCTTGCGGAAACATTTTTTGCCTTTTTCCTGTATCGCATCGTAAAAGAATAAGAAAATCGAGAAATATTGTGTTATAGACTTATTCCAGAGGACAATTTTTCTTATTTACCTGTATAACATGAATAAGATTTTGATTGATTTCTGTGTTTCTTATATCACGAGATTTTGATATACACTTTATATATTGAGAATAAAATAGTTTCCGTTTCACATATTTACATTTCACCGTTAAAGGGACTAAATGGTTAGATTTCAATCCTTTCTTCATGCATTTGATTTCCGGAAAGCGTTGTGATACTGATACATGAAATTAGACTTTTTACAAAATTATGGCACTTCTAGTGAAATATTGACAATGTTTATCAACTTCAAGATATCGATGAACAACACTGGAAGCTGCAACTGTCGCCATCTTTGTTATGATGTTTTCAATTTCCCGCATCGCGCATGCGCAAAGCCATTTTTTACACTCGCCGAAAGATAATGATATGAAATAGTGACCAGGTCGTTCCTATTTTATTTAATTTTTTCCTGATTTGAAAATTGTAACGGACACTTTTAAACTTGTATAATTAACACATATTTAATAACTTTTATATACTTTAGATTCTTATACCTGTTTTTAAACTTTATTAAATGAAAATCTAACAATTTAGTCTCTGTAACACTACCAATTATTATTCTTAACACATAACATTTTTGTCGGGAAAGTGTGTGCACCAAGATTCTCAACTAGACGACACGTATAATTGGGTTTAGTATTGTTTAACCAGAGCCATATTTAAGCAATGAACATTTGTTTTAATGTTGTTATAGTCGATATGGCAGCAAGATGTATGGTGGGCAAATGGCATGGGCACCCGTTAGATTTTCCATGCTACATTTTCCCACCATACATCTTGCTGCCATATCGGCTATATAAACATTAAAACCACTGTTCAATACTTATATTTACATTGTCTTGCTATTTTCGTCATCTTTGAAAAAAACTAAACCAACACAAAAAAAATCCCGCGTGGGTGTTATAGGCGTATGGTGGCAACTGCCTCATAGCATTGTTTCAATGTGGACATTCGGAGCAAATGTAAATATATACGTATATTTCAGAAATAATTATTTAGACGATAGTCCTCCTTTCGTCCTCAAACAAAGTAATGTGACCCGATGTGCTTTATTCGTGTATATCCAGAGAAAGCTATAAAATGTTAATGAGAGGTAAAACGTCACGCCATCATGCAGGACTCATCACCTCAATTAGTGTGTATCATTGCGCGGGGGTTGTCTATTTAAAGTGTTTGTGTCCTCATATTCCCTCAGTCGAACAGAGCGATCTATATAGACTTGATTGCATTTCGAAGTATCGTTCATATTACATAGCTGGCACCGCAAAACATTTTATATAAGTTCATAAGATGTACACGAACAAAGTTTGCATGCACCAAGTCAATTTGTGATCACGTTACCATCGCTACCCCACCCTCCCACATAGAATCAGCCCATCCCGTCTTCCTTTGCCCGGCCATACCACAGACTCCTACCCTTTTCTCTTTTTTGCTAACGCCTTTAGTGCATGCAATTGACACAGACTCCCTAATTTCATCTCTTCCCAGAGAGAGAGAGAGAGAGAGAGAGAGAGAGAGAGAGAGAGAGAGAGAGAGAGAGAGAGAGAGAGACACACACAGTGAGAGACACAGAGAGAGAGAGAGAGAGAGAGAGAGAGAGAGAGAGAGAGAGAGAGAGAGAGATCCAAGCATTTAGATAAGATCTTCTCACGCGCTTGGTGTACGATATATAGGTACTAAATATATTTTAAAAGTGTCATACATAACACAGTGTGAATAAATGTATCACAAATAAAGGTATGATACTGGTTTTTATATGTTAAAGTCTGTTCGAATGCATGACAATACGCCCACGTGTTTAATTGCGAAAGACACAAATGTTATATTCAAAGAAAGATATGTTTGTTTTATCGAAATTGTCTCAATAGGGCACCCTGTGTTGGTGTAAAAAACATATCAATGAACGAAAACAAACGTTTTTACAGGGTCATTCTAATTTGTTCATCCCCCTCCCCTGTGAGTAAAATATACCATGTACATGTATTAACAGCGAACACCTGTCGACACATGACGGTGATTATTAAAACTTACCTGTACGCGTGTCACGCTTCAACGACTTGACAGCACTAACAGTGCTCAGTGGACACCTATATCGTTATGTATTACCCATGGTTTAATTTAAACCGGTTCGTACTAAATGCGTAAAAACTAAAAGAATACTGCATTTTCACTTCTTATTAGGCCAATTCAGTTTGATTTTTTGGTAATCAGATATCGCAGCGGCCATCTTAAAACTTTCGAAAAGAAGAGCCAGAAGAAAAAAGACTAAAATTCTTAATTAAGTGTCTTGAGAATGGCACGGGTATTTTTCTAGCCGTGGACCAAGGCCGGAAAATAGAAAAGAACTAGAATCGCGATTACGAGCACTAGCGGAAGTCACTCCATGCCCACCGCAAGTCTGCTAATCTACATTGATTGACCTCATTAAAGGTAAACTTTATTTATTTTACAACAATTACGAAAGAAGTTATATCAACACATATAAATCACACGTATTGACCTAATTAATGCAGAAGCTCGTGATGTCATACCACACCTACCTACAAAATGGCATTCAATCCGGACAATATTTACATTTCGACCAACCAGATACCTGAGTATAGTGACCACTTTATAAAAATGTGAAAATGGATTTATGACAGTGACTGGTTCCCATAATAGACGTGAACACCAAATTTCATCGAAATCGAACAATATTTAAATTTCGACCAATCAGAGGAAAGAAAATGGCGACTATTTGTTTAAATGTAAAATTGATGTTACGAAAGGGACCAATGTCCCACAATATTACTGTAAACCACTTAGATTAGTTCGTGAATATTTTATTTCGCGAACGTACATTTTCAGACAAATACGGGAATACATGATTTTTCAATCGCTGCTCCAGGAGTCACTTCAAATATTTGATGAGCTATAAGAGAACGGTCCTCCTACACCAGTAGTGAATAGCGTCATATTGGACGCCATTTTGTTTATGAGAGTAATTTGAATATACAAATGTACATGAAAATTCATGTGATTTAGTCATGTGATACATGCTGTGGTTGTATTAACATGAATACAGCATAATTCACGCATGATAGTGCGTAGACAAAATAAATCTTTGAATGAGGGTTTTTGTTTTCAAGGTAAGCAACATCGATCTCACTATATATATTCGTGTGACTGAACTTTATAAACGCGTTATTTGCTCAACTTGGATATACGCAATGGCTAACAAATGAATCGTGTCAAGGTAGATTACGTCACATTTGTATCAAGTATCGATTGTAAAACCGCTGCTATGCTTAATGAGGTCATTTTTGTAATGTTGTCTTCTATTCCCCCTCCGATTTCGTGAATAGCGTTGATTATTTTGGTATAACCGTACAAGCCCCCCCCCCCTCCCAAGCCCCCATCTCGTCACCACCAACAACACCCCCAGCCCAACTTCTCTGGCCGCCGAACGACTACCAAGTGAACCAAACCAAAAACAGCACTGTTACTTTTGGTGATAACCAACAGTCAACATTTTTTGATGTCGTCAGTACAACAAATCCTTCTCGGCGAACATGCCTGAATTTTTGATGGCAGCGATGAGATAGAGAGACGAGACGACTTCGATGTTTATTTATTTGGTAGGACATGGTAAGGTGGTTTCCCTATTGACGACTTTTTCATTATTATAATAGAAAACGTTTTCATGGCTATCAATAAGTTTAACAATAAAGGATGGTCTCGTGTTAATGGATCCATTGTAAAATATGCATTGTAAAGAAGCGCTTACATACATTAATAGTCCTTTCATACAATAATTTAGCACGTTTACATTCCACTTTAACTGACGAACCAAAGGACATTTTACAAACACCTGTCTGTTTACATAGTTCCTGTATGTTTGATTATAATCAAGATATGGTTGCGAAATATAATGTTAAGAGCATTATAATTGGTTAAAACATCTGTCATTGGCTTTGGAAATGGGTGGGATGTTAATCAATGAAGCATTTGGTATAAAATACAATAAACTTCGTTCGACAATCATATGAGCGTTAGCGAGAATATTGACAGCTGGAAACCATTGAAGAGAGAGAGGCGCTCAAGTTTATAAATTGAAGCAAAGGTAAGTTCTCCTTACAGTTTTTCTCAAAGTTAAAATGCCATGAAGGAGAAGGTTAATTATTCTATGAGTTTGGCATATGACCTAGATTAAACAATGTTGATCTACCAGTCGGATATTCGATCTAGATTCAGCAATGATGGTCTACTTGTCGGATATTCGATTTAGATTCAGCAATGATGGTCTACCAGTCGGATATTCGATCTAGATTCAGCAATGATGGTCTACCAGTCGGATATTCGATCTAAATTCAGCAATGATGGTCTACCAGTCGGATATTCGACCTAGATTCAGCAATGATGGTCTACCAGTCGGATATTCGATCTAAATTCAGCAATGATGGTCTACCAGTCGGATATTCGACCTAGATTCAGCAATGATGGTCTACCAGTCGGATATTCGATCTAGATTCAGCAATGATGGTCTACCGTTCATTTCATTGTCTTTGTTAACTCAACAAATGAATAAGCCAAATGTATCAAATGCTTTTAAGATATTTTAAAATCAAGAAGAATTTTAATATCACCTTCATAAAATTGTCTATCTTTGTACATCTCTGTCTTTTTCTTTATTCTGTTTGTAAGATAATTTTTTTATGATAAATATGTTCGACCAATACTACTATTTATGTTCCTATTATTTCGGTTGATTCTTTTCCTATCCCCCACGTTGATAATGAGAGTACTTATTCAATACCTCAGGTAACATAGATTCACTCGAAATGGTTAAAACCAAGAAATGAAATGAATGAGCATATTCTACGAGAAAAGTAGCCGTATTCTATTGGTTGTGTTGCATAGGTATTTTTTTGTTTTATATTTTATGACTGAAAAACAAAAACACACCCACACAAAAAAAAAAAAAAAAAAAAAAAATTAAAACAGAAATAAAATTCATCGCGGATTGAATGAATAGTTTCGATATCCTGTAAAACTGATATAATTCTATTCTGCTTAGTTGATCAAAACAGTATCTTTAGATATTATTGATGGATATTATTTTCATGGTTACTTCGGTAATAATTTTCTTCGATGCGTTAGTCGAAAACGAATGAGGATGACATGGATATTGATAAAAATTTTCAATGAAAAGCTACCGACTAATTAGTGAGCTCTGGAATACGGATTTTTGTTATGATTGGCTTTCGACGAAGTAACGGAGTATACGAATGCGGCTGATATATCCCGGTAAGATTAGTTACAATGGGCTCAGTGAATTCGGGTTGATCTAAAACATGAATCCCAAAATTTGGAAACCAAGCTAAATATAACATCACCGAGAGATTAACCCAGTTTATTGATCTTTGACACTATTATCTTCATTCTGCTTGTTCTTTATTTTGGAAATATGTTGAAATAACTTTAGTCTATTATGAGGTTCCAATGCTCTTCATTTGTAATAGAGTATGACTTGGCATACTTACCAATTTCAATGCTTAACAAACGAAATAATGATAGACACGAATCCGAGAAGGAATACGTAACAGGAGTGTGGTATTATATGGTATGCTTGCGATTAAAAAAATCTACCCAAAAAAAAAAAAAAAAATTACGGGTAAAATACGGATTGTTTATCTTCCTAAACTCATTTTTTCTCCTTCCTCTAGTGACAATATCATACAATTACTATGTTTTCCCTAGGGTTCTATACACTTAAGGTGACAACTTTCGTTTTGTTGAACATGGGGACATTCTGTGATGTTAATACGAGTATGTGATTTGACGTAACACCGGTTTAAAACATGAAGCAGGACGTCAGAGAGTTCATGCTGAGCGATAACGTTTTGTTAATTGAATCCACAAAGTGGTAATTACAGGTTGAGTCAGCAAGAATTACGGAAACATAAGCTTAAAGAACCCAATGTGATTGCGGGGGATTATGTGTCAACCAAGTTTGGATGAAGCCATTGACAACATGCTATCCTTTTGGCTGTTTTGATATGACATTTTTTCTTTGCGCTTAATCTATGGGAAGTTTGAATCAACCTTGTTCAGTCGATATGAAGGAAATTTTCCAAGATACGTCAAAAGAGAAAAGTGGGCGACCTTCAATCGACCTGAACATAGCTGGTGCTATACCAATTGAACGACAACGATATCGACAAAGAGTCTCGCAAAAGTAATGCGTAAAACATGATTTTCTTTATCATGACAAGATTTCCAACTCGGTAATCAATACCAATTTTAGCACTAACCTTTATCCGTCTATGGTAGTCGGTCAACGAAATTGCGATTTTGTCCTTGATATGGACATATAGAGAACCAATAGTGTTGAAATGATTCATAGTGTTACAAGCGTCAAGAGTTGATCATCTAGATTCTGCGGTTCTAAGTATATTCAAAGAAGGTACGGGATTACAAGCATATATCGTTTTGGGGTTTATCCAAGGTAACACCAGGGAAACGGAAAAAAAGTAATACATGTAAATAGTTTACACGGGTGAGAGATCTAATTCTTGCATTTTTGTTAATTGATACAATTGGTCGTCATGGAAAGAAATGACCAAGTATAAATGTGTGAATAAGTTAAAAGGAAAGGGACTGCAAATCCTCGACCTGTTAATGACAAATGTTCGCGTATTGTAAAATACATTGTTTAAACAAAATGGTTAAAATTACAGATGCAGAACGTGTTCGATGGGATATGCGGGTTGCCTTGAGCATTGAGTACCTGTTGTAATATCATTGCGATTAAAGTAAATGTATAGTCTGACTAGCATTCCTAAGATCCAATTAGGTTCTGAACGATATACTAGATTCTATATTGTTAGCGCACACAAAATTTCCAAAAAAAAAAGTTATTTTTTAAAACTTTAAAAATATTTTTAGAGGGGCCCAAA